>NC_142373.1:4778350-4810850 GCF_059441005.1 Hippichthys cyanospilos
GGGGAAGGGAAAACATAATAGAATGGTGTTTTATTTCCCAGCTCATGTTAAATAAACATACAATTGAAATTCAGATAAAGGCTCGTTCCCCGCGTTTCAATTCCCTACTTCACATAAGAAACGGTTTACGGCTTGTTTACGTTCACGATGGGGCGACACTGCTTCCTCGCGGACATAAGCAGAATGGGCCGAGGACTTCTGTATCTATTTATTTATTTATTTATTTTATTGGCAATCATTATACAATTCACAATAATGATTCCTTGTCAACATAACAGTAGAGCAACACAACAAAATGTAAAACAATAACACAAATATATACATTCGAGATAATAATATCATTCATACAATGAAAAAATATAACTAACAGACTTCACTTAAACAAATTAGAGAAAATGTGTAGAATCATTTTCCCTTTCCTATTACTTAAAAATAGACTCAAAATAAAGATCAATATCAGCTTTGGAAACGTTAAACGTTGGAGTGAAATTAAAAATTTTGGCTTCTCGAATGTGAAATTTTAACAAAATAAAAAAACACAAACAACATTGTAAATGTCTGTCTTTTATGTGAAATATGCAGTTATAATTTTTTCTTGAATTTTAATTGTGTGATGAGGTTTATTTTTTGAAAACTAAAATGTTTCTATGTTTTCCCATAACTTCACCCCAAATGAACATTCACAACAAAGATGAATACACTTTCTTGAACAGATCTAGGAAATGTACATTGTTCATCCATTGGACAAATCTCGAAATATATGCATTCGTTGAAAATACAATGTGGAATAAAATACCATATTGACCCGGATCCGAGGACCTGTGTTGTGTGAATAACTTGCAAGAGCGTGACGTTTGTCTGAAAAAATAAACGCGCGTACTCTCCGATCCACAAACGCAAATTTGACAGCTCACAAGAAGAAATGCATGCACAACGCGAACAAACACGTGAATATCGCGGGCGCATTTGCGAGTCTGAAAAACAAGTGAAAATCGAGAACATGTTTGTGGCTCTGAGAAACACGTAAGAAAATGGATCTTAAAAAATACATGCGAAAGTTACCAAAATAGCTATTGATCTAATAAACACATGAAAATTCCAAAAGTATTTGTGTGACCTATTCTGACACAAGTCTCCCCACAGGGTCACACATCCTATTTATTTGTTGGACACGTTGGCTCCATGCCTGCCTAAAATTTTCATTGAGTTCACTAGTCTCCACTGGAGGGCGATCTTTACTCAATTTTACTATCAGTAAGAGGCTGTGTTTTCCCCTAAGACATTTTTTTACTTACCCACACGGCTCTGAAGATTTAAGGGTTGTGAACCTTGTCAGCTGCAGCTATTTGTATTAACAAACCGAAAACTGCTTATGTGGTGCTCAATTCAAGCTGTAAGAAAACAAACAAAAACAAGGTTTATGTACCACTATTATCACACACATCGAAGCATGTCGATTTAGGTGCTTGACCCATCCCCCATTCCCCGAGGGAGCAGGGAGCAGAACGGTGGCACGCACCGGGGAATTATTTGGTCATCTAACCCCCTAATTCCAACCTTTAATGCTGAGTGGCAAACGAGGATTCTTACTCGACATACGTTTTTCTGTAAAACAAACAAAACAGACAAACAACACAGAAAAAAAAACTTTCAAAGCTGAATTCACATTACAATAAAAGTCTGAAGCAGAAAAATCGGTATAATAATAATAATAATAATAATAATCATCATCATCATCATCATCATCATCATCATCATCACCATTATCGTCAACAATCATCATCATTATTATTGTTGTTGTTGTTGTTGTTGTTGTTGTAAGAATAAAAGATGCTTGTGAGCAAGTTTGGCCATAACTGTTCCACAATGAATATGTGAAACAAAACTTCTCAATTACTCATTGTATACAATGAAATTGTCAACCTAATTAAAACAAACAAACAAACAAAAAACTAAAAATGAACAAAATCGATGTGACCAGCAGCGTTTGAGCACATGACGAGGTATTAAAAAACAGGCCAAAGGCAGACACTTAAACCACATCATCATTTTTTGTTTTGTATGCTTTTTTTTTTTTCTTGTGTGTCCTTTTTTCCTGTATGCTTCTGTCTTGTAATATGGTTTTGTTTTTGCTCGCCTTTCATCTTTGGTAATGTGTTTTTTTGTTTGTTTGCGATTACCTTTTTTGTTTGCTTAGTTTAGGAGGATGTAGTTGTAGTATGATGATTCTTTGCACATCTATAGACTAAAGCAGAAATAATTTTGAAGTGAATCGAATCATTTTAAATTTAAAATCGATTCCAAAAATTGGAATCGAATCCAATCGTAAGACTGTCAAAGATTCCAACCCCTATTAATCAATATGATATAGTAGGGAGTTTAGTTATATAATGAAAAAGCTCATGATAATATAGAAAAGATGTATAAGGGTGTTGTAAAAAAAAAAAAAAAAAAAGCTCCTTATATTGAAACATAAAACCCACAATATTGTGTTGTGTCAGTGCATCGCAGTGATGAGGAAATAAGTTTAACAAGTTGGATGATTGTCATGTGTTCCGTTTGGCTTGGTCACGTAAAGTATCATGATCTTTGTATTTCACAAAGGCATGTTCAGCTGAAGCAGACAAAAGTCTTTTTTTTTTTTTTTTTTACACTGAGGTTATGCTTTTAATATTGTAAAATGGCAATAACTGTTTGTGGCTGTTTTAATTTCACAATATCGCTTTATTTAATACATCTATAATATGTTGCCCATATTTTCTCTCTGAGAAACAACATAAAATTATTTCTGTGTTTCCACAGTGTTATCTTATGTAAAATGTGTCATCAGAATTTGAAAAAAACAAAACAAAAAACCCAACAACATCTTTTTGGGAGACAAACAACTTTTTAGCACATTTTCTGCTGTCTCTTCATGCTTTGGTGCAATAGAATGAGATATGTTGAAGACAACAACACTGGAGAATGACAAGGGTCTCCTACATCAGTGGTTCTCAAAGTTGGGTCCGTGGCCTGACTGCAGGGGGTCCGTGAAATAATTTGGGTGTTTTCGAACTGATGTAGTTTATCTTTTAACAGTTACAGATTTGTGCCTTGTTTGGCTTTGTCTTTGTTTTCTGGCACTGCCTCTGGCCGCTGATGATAGTGCATTTTGTGTTGGGGAATGACTGTGTGGCTTCAGTTGAGAGCAATTGCTGTTGGTGCGCACACATTGTTCTTTCTTTTTGTGAGATCTGGCCTGTGAGTGTCTGTGAGTTGTGTTTCCTTCGTTGGAATGTTGTCATTTATACTAACATGCCCAAAATTTACCTTCAGCGTGTTATTTAGTGTTGCCTTGTCTGTGTTTAGCTCATTAGCATTCACGTTTGTGCTAGATATTTCCTTTTGGTACATGTAAGCATATGCAAATGTTTTGACATTGACAATCATACCTGTTTGCATCTAATTAATGTTTTGTATTGGAAGGAAAATCATTTGTAAGTCAGTTATATGACTGATCTGATTCACGCCATTTGTGTTCATTTAATAAGATATTTAAATTTTACATCTGGAATTTACCTGAGTTATGTTTGGTGTATTTTCTCTTCTTTATAGTTTTACGATATAAATGAGTGAGAGCTGTACTACTGACACAACTAAATTAAAGAAAAGTTACACTAATTTGCTGTTCACTCTCTACCTAGAGAGAAGTCTTTTATTTTATATTAAATTGCGAAAGTATTCATGACTCTTCAATACAGCAATCAATTCAACCAGCTTAATCTGCTGTTCGCTGTCTGTCGTCCTAGATTGAAGCCTTTGGAACATCAAGGATGGACAGAAAATTGAGTTGTTAATAAAAAAAAACCATATATATATATATATATATATATATATATATATATATATATATATATATATATATATATATATATATATATATATATATATATATATCTTTGTGTTCATTTCATTTTATTTTATATCAAAACGTGAAAGTATCCATGACTCTCCTATAAATCAAACAGTTCAACCAGTTGAATATAGATTTTTTTAAATGTTTTTTAAATCTTTTTTAAATTTGTCAAAATGCATTTTGTTTCTACAATTGCTTGCTACTGAGGCAATAAAGCCAGCAAAGCTAAAATGGCATTTTATTTTATAATGCTGTTTTTGACTAAATAATTGGCAGCAATCTTTTTGAGGGAAATTTACCCAGTTTGTTAAAAGGAGGTGTGCAATTTGCAATTTTTACTTTCTAAACTTCAGTATAGCTGAAAAGTAACAAATATACTTGTCAAATTGAATCTGTTGCTGACTAATAAGGCCAATTATGTTTGCATTAAATGATTTTTTTGTTTGTTTTGTTTCCGCAAACATTTGAAATGGGTCCTTGGAAAATGTGCTTTCTAAAAGGGGTCTCTGACGCCAAAAAGTTTGAGAACCGCTGTCCTATATCACCAGCTGGGGTATCCAAAGTACAGCCCATGTGGACCATTTATGGCTAGCCTCCAGAGTCCCAGGGTCAGAAGAAAATAAAGGAAGATGCTTAGGATGCTAACTAAGCTACATATTTACATTTTACATGTTGTAGTCACTTACTGCATGTGCTTCTTTTAGATTACTATACAAATAATGTGCAAATTCACCCACATTTCTCTATATACATGTGAATTCCCACCCAGTTGCAGTTTTTCACAGTGTGACAGTTTCCTTCATCAATCCATGAACTAAAGCGCAAGGAATTGGAAAAACAAAGTGAAAATGCAATAACAATAAGACCTTATTTTCCTTGGCTTGCCCGCTTCCTTCTCTAATTCAAAACAAAGAGGTTCAGCCTGAGCAACTCCCCTCCCCCTGCTTCCCATTGCTTTCTGTTATGACAATGTAATTTAGGTGTGTGGGTGTGGGGCTGTGAAAGTGAAAGAGGAGTGGTCAGTATTTTCTAGCTCGGGGGTCGAATCTGTTCACCCCCACTTCTCTGCAGAAATTGCATCAAACAGTGGGAGCAGGCTGATGAAGTGAACTGAGAAGGGACATTGCTTCCAGGATGGCTTACAATCAAGGAGGAAGATAACACGCTAAATGTGTGTGTGTGTGCGTGCGTGTGTGCGTGTGTGTGTGTGTGTGGGGGGGGGGGGGGGGGGGTGTGCAAGGTCCCAAGCTCCCAAATACTGTTTAAAAATAAATTTAAAATAAAATTGAATTTTACTATAGTTATCATAATTATTATAGTTTATTATAATTATGATAATGATGTCAGGTTATTTTAGGCCAGCAGAGAAGGCTTTGCTGGCCCTGACGGCCCATCACTGCTGTATATGAAATTGAAACACACTTGATTCAAATGATCAGCAAGCTCTATGGAAGACTGTTAAGTATCCCTAAAATGTGAATCATGCATCTTTAGAAAGTAGGTGAGGGATACCCCGGACTTGTTGCCAGCCAATCGCAGGACACAAAGAGACAAACAACCATTCACACTCAACCACACCTAAGGGTAATTTGGAGTGTCCAATATACCTGGCTTTCTTGTTTTTGGAATGTGGGAGGGGAACAGGGTGCCTGGGGAAGACCCATGCGAGCACAGACGTGCTAACCAGTCTTCTACCGAGCCACCCCAAACTTTGAATCAATATTGTGTGTTGTGTATAAGGGAAACATAAAAAACAGGCAGGATAAGAATCTCGAAGATCCGGAGTTCCCTACCTCTGCTGTAGATATTGACTGAAAAATAAAGAGTGGGGGTGGGAAAGGATGGGGGAGATGTTGATAAAAGGAGAACATTCAGAAATGGGTACGACGATAAGGCTTGAGAGGAAGGAAATTAGAAAATGAGATGTGTGTGGGTGAGAGAAGATAAAAATGGCTGAAATCAACTCAGCTTGAGTTTACAGTAAAGTCTAAGAGACAGCTTGACTGATAAATTGCTTGATAGATACCCTGACAGGGCTCCAATGAGCCTGGGAAAAAGCTCACTCACTCATGTGAGTGTTTTTTTTCGTACTGAAACCCCTTTGTGCTTTTGTTGATCCCACACCGATAATGTGTGCCTGGACAGGAAGCAGCACAATGCCAGGCAGGCCCCAAGGAAAGGCTGAATCAGATCAACTCAGACACAAACACATGTTCCCTGGCTCAGACATAAACATGGCAAAATGCATCCACATCATTGCAACATAATGTGTATTGCCTTACATCCTGATGAAGTTGCTACAAGCCCTGACACTTGCCGACACAAATTCTGATCTTCACACGTTGAAAATGTGCACAATATTTTACAATACAAATTAGTTCAACAACTATCCGGCAAAGTCAGAGATGCTGCAACATTTGCCAACCAATAAGAAACGCTGTTCTATTGTCCAATACAAAATAAATCTTAAAAAAGTACTACAATACATGCAAAGGTGGGCAACTTACATTTTTTTGCTGGTCTGACATTCGCCATTCGTCAGAGCCCCTTTCTGTCATTCCCCCTTTCTGTCATCGTTGGTCCGTCATTTTTTCAAGCCATACAAAATTGTTATTGTTAGTCTGTTGTGAGTACAGGGCGACATTTGACATTTTTTTTTTTTCCTGGTCCATCATACTTCAGGCACTGATCTTCTTTGTCTGCATTCATACTAAATCTAAGTGTTGTAAAATCAAATAATTAATTTATTTGGATTTTCATTGCAATAGCAGAAGGATGGGCATTTGATGGCTGCACTTTGGGTGGCTCTTTGATTAACGGGATACTAAAATTATTTCTACATTTGTAGCAGTAAAAAGTTCTTTTTTTGGCTAGAAATAATTTGATAGCGAAAAATGATTTTTTCAAGCACAATTACTACCTTTAAAAACACCCTTTGCTTCTTGCTCTTGACTGAAAATGACATCACATACACTCATGCTCATGTCACAACCAATCATGGCTCTGCTTGCAAATGTCACATGATCATTTTATTTAATCATATGCTTATGCACGGTGGGTTTTTGTTAGCAGTCATTATGCCAGCCAAGAACTTAGAGACCGATGAGCGGCACCATATACACTTCTTTCGAATGGCAGAATTGACAGAAGGTTCATGCACCATACTTCCTTATTTATCTTCAATGAATAAATTGAAATCACTTTACTGATGTTTACATAAAAATGTCAGTCTTTGTGCATACATAGAAAACATTTTTAATTACTAGGGCTTTTAGTTAGGAGAGAATTACTTTAATCACTTGGACTTCAATCTTAGTTGAGCAAAGATACCTACTTAACATTAGAAAAATGTCATGAGTAACCAGCATTTAAAAGTAAAAATGAATAAATAAATAAAACAATACTACTATTTTGACAGAGCATACAGCATAAACTATAGATGTGAGTCCAAATGTAGGCAAATTAAATAAAAAGTTGTGAAGAAAATTACATGGGCAAAGTACAAAAAAATAACAGTAAAATCACAGTAACAGTAACAAAAGTAAATGTTATTCTAGAAAATGAAGACGATTTGAGACAAGGGCTGTTAATATCAAATATTTTTAGAATTGATTATTCTATTGATTATTCCACTGATTAATTGAATAACAGAAAAACATTTTAGTTTTGGCATTAAAGTGTATTACAAAAACATTTTTTCATTCTAACCCGTTTACACAAGAGAGATTGATGTTGAACTCACCAACCATTTTCAAACTTTTTTATTTACTGGTACAACAAAGAAAAATCAAATGTCTTGTTTTGAATAAACATGAAAATAATAATAAAAAAACTTTCATGAAGGACGATGGAAATCAGAATAATCATTGTTGAGGCTGATATTTGAGGATTTCAATCATTTTAAATTAAACAATGGCTCAAAAAAAAAACCAGATATTCAAATATCTGGTGATTAAATTGAGATTAGTTGTCAATTGACTGAATGATTTTAACAACTCTAGTTGAGTTTGTTCTTTCGTGCGCTTTCCTAACAATAATTGTGGAAGGCACGTCATGTCGCCTTGAGTCCAGAAGTGTGCTCAGTGGTATTTTCAACTTCCTTTGTAGCAATATTAATCGGACACTACAGTTTACATTTTTCCTATTCGTTTATTAGTAAGATTACAAAGTGCCCTATTATGTGGGCTGGATTAATTGTTAAACTATTTTATTCATTCATCCTTGGGCTGGTTAGAAAAGACATTTTACTTAAACATAAGCCATGTTCAGGTTAGTATTTGTTTAAAGTATTCTCCATTGTTAAAAGAGACAACTCCCTTTTTTAGGAACACAAAAGCATGAGTGAAAAGAAAAGAGAGTAAAAAAGAAGATGAAGAGGTGGAATGTAGCATGCAAACCTGGATGATAGCAAGTGATCCAAAACCAGAAAGCAGCTTTGGGGATCAGCTTTTAAATACAATGTAGGTAATAAGGGGAGAATCCGTGTTCAAAGCTAATAAATCCCTCAGGGAGGGACAAAGTAGCAATGGAAAAGTAAAGGCAGAGAGCCAAAGACTGAAAATGGCATATTATGTTCTTCCAGAAAACCTCCTCATTCGGTTTACAGATGACGCGCCTGTGGTGTATCTCATCAACAGCCGAGATGAGACTGATTACAGGAGCAAGGTGAGCCAATCATCATCATTAATCTCACCCTGGATATGGACAAGACACTCTCTGCTCATTAATGGGGCTTTGGTAAAAAGACGAAGCAGCACAAGGTTCCTATGAGTGCACGTCACTGAGAACCTTCCTCATCACTCACAGAGAAAGCCCAGCAGCATCTTTACTTCCTTTGCAAGCATAGAAAAGCCAGGCAACCCCCCACCAAGTGCTGAAGAAACTTATAGGGAATCTGAGGGCCCAATTATGTGAGGACATCTGTGGGAAAAATGCCAAAAATATTCTATCAGAAGTGCCTTTCGTTCAGTGTTTGCCTGCCTCCTATGTTGTAGCATTGTAAAACTGCCTTTTAAAGAATGTTGCTGAAAGAATATTGTGCACAGACTGCTACTTTATATAAGTGTCAAGATTGAGATAAGTCACGTCAGGCCATACTACAGTATGGGTCGGATATCCGGCCTTCCTGTTTAATGTTAAAGACGGATCACGTTACATTACACCAACGTCCACAAAGAAAAGGTGAAGATGCTTGTCAGTATGGTCCAGTATGGACCTCTATTGTCAGCACTCTCTCCTACCAATGCGTAGCACATGTTGGGCTTTTCATGACGTATAGGTCAGATAAATGCGACCTGTATGTTCAGACAAAAACTCTGGCATATATTCAAAGCGTACTAGTTTGGATTTGATTTAAAAACAAAAACAACAACTTGGAATTTTCTGTAAGAAAATAAAAATCAGATACAGATCTATGGTATTAAAAAAAAAAAGAATCCACGGTCACATTTGCCTGCAGTATGAAACTATCCTAAATTATTAATTTGAAATAAACTGCTGTCCATGATCCTCTCCAATCGTATCAGATTTGGGAAAGAATAGAATCCTATTACTCAAAATAACAAAAGTCCCATGCATCTGACAGCACTGCCATATGCCTTAATGATAGCTAAATGTGTTAAAATATTAACTCGGTCCACCTCATTAAAGCCCTCTATGAGATAAAAACCCTTCTGTGAAGGAATTCCCAGCTGTGATGCACATGAGCCTAAAGCAACAGCAGGGTGTTCCCCTCTCCTGGAGGCTTCACGAAGGCCACTACGGCATCATTAATGGTGTATGTTGTCTTAAAGGTGAAGTCAAGTAAAAAAAAAAAAAAAAAACCAACTCGTAATAATACTGTATGTTCGTTGCAACGCCACTCGTCTTAATTCAGCATTCAGATTAATATTGTGTTGGTGGAGTACTAGAACTACTAGAGTTCTTACTTTGACAGTTTTCAATCTTTAATGTGATATTACTTCATTTAAATGGATTAGCAATGTTGCTGGCCTTTTGGATTTCCCTTGATAGATCTCAACTAGCAATACCAAAATTTTTATTTTTCTTGATAAACCATATGTATTTTTTACTCATCTGGAAAACTAATTATTAATCTGTTTGAAGAAAATGAATATAAATGCCCCTCTCCCACTGAGGGCAGAGCGTATGCAAGTGCCGGTGAAGATGGTGACTTGTTCACGTCAAAGTTCATTCAAGGTCACATACATTTGCTAGACGTTGGACTATACAGCACTTTTCACAAGGTAATTTTGAAAATGGTCATAATTTCCTTCTGACATTAAAAAAAAAAACAAAAAAAAACATTAAAATGAACTGATGGAGAACATTTGCAAACTTGGTAGAACATTTGTCATGCTTGCCAATTAGTGCTATAAGGGCTTGAAGAGAGGCAACAAAACCTTAACTAAAAAACTAAAACACTGGTGACAGCACATGCACAACATCATAGTCTGTTTTTGTCCTCTGCTTGTCTTGACTTTGGCAGGATTCTTGACCCTGACTTCAACAGATTCAATAATGCGCTCACCTTCATTCTGAGCTGGTTTTCTCATGCATGGTCATACGCAGAGGCATCAGCCAAGTCACACTGCTGCCAATATATAGATAGCCCTTTTGTCTTTTTTTTTCCCCAGAGCTCTCTCTTTTAATGAAAGGGGATTCTGTGAGACATGTAATGTCACTGTCACTCAATACTTATAGTACAGGGGTGTCAAACTTTTTTTGGCTCAGGGGACGTATGGAGGAAAAACTATCCTAAGTGGGCCAGACAGGTAAAATCTATGTATCTAAAAAAACAATTAGTGTTTTATTTATGTCGAGTTTTGCTCTGCACACTGGCCTGGTCCCAATTAGCCCCCAAATAGCTGGGGTCAACTGTAAATATATTGTCAAAAAGTACATTTAAAATACCAGTAACACAAAGAAGTCTTGACGTCATGTCAACTACATTGGTGCTATATGCTAACAGTGAGCTGTAAATTTAAAAAGAAATACAAGACTGATTTTTATAATGCAGTAAAATAACACAGCAAAAGTTAGGGTTAGGATTTTTTTTTTTTTACGGACCGTACCTCATAGTTGACTCAATTTTATTAAACACAACTCTCCGCACTGCAGTACACCACTGGACCATCATACATACGGTATAGTACTTTACATACAATATAGACAAAAAAAAAAACATTTTGTTTGAAAAAAAAAGGTTGTGGAAAATGATGTGCATTCATGTTCTTCATTTGTTTAGTCCAGGGGTTCTCAAAATTTTTGGAGTCAGGAACCCCATTTAGAAAGCAAATTTTGCAAGGAGCCCCGTTACAAATCTTTACGGAAACAATACAAAAAAATAAAATAAAAAATAAAATTTGAAATTCATGAGCGTTAAATTTAAATAAATGTAATAAGTGCCCTTTTCATTCAGCAACATATTCAATTTGACAACAAGTATACAGTATTTGTTACTTTTCAGTTTTACTGAAGTTTAGAAAATAAAAACTGCAAATTGCACACCTTCTTATAACAAACTGGGTCAATTTCCAATTATTTAGTCAAATACTGCATTAAAAAAATAAAATGCCGCTTTAGCTTAGCTGGCTTCATTCCCCTGTTTGCAAGCCATTGTAGAGGCAAAACACATTTTGACAAATTTCAGAATTATTTCATTTTAAACAATATATGAACTCTTTCAATGTCAGGGACTTATTTTCATTTTTTTTTTAAGAAGCTGGACAATCGATACTTAAGCACATTACGGACATTCATTTCAAGGTAAGTATTAAATCAATACTCACGTATCTGGACTCTTAAAAAGATGTGAAAAGACATTCCAGGCACTTTCAGAATTTAATATAAAATCATTTGAAAATAACACAAATTTTCTTTTTTTTTTTTTTTTTTAATGAATAACCCGAATTATTTCACGGACCCCTTGAAGTCAGGCCACAGACCTTCGGGGGTGCATGGAGCCCACTTTGAGACCCACTGATTTAGTCAATCACTATTTTTGTAAATAAATGCGTCATATTCTGTATAAGGACTTTTTAGTTTTTTAGGCACAGTTTTCTGGTATGTGTCAATGAGAAAAACCTAGTAAATACAGAATTTTGCTTTTGTTTGCATTTTAGAAATGTTTCATTAGAGAGCAATGATGTAAAAAGATCCCAATCATGATGAGCTGTAAAAGGTACTGAAAGCACTCAAAGGAAAGATGGTGGAACAAGCTTTACCTGACTGATTGGAATATAGACAGCACAGTAAGACCATGGGCTGTAGGGCAAAAATAGCTTTCGTTTTTTTAGTTTCCTGAACATTATCGCATATGGGGGTGAAAATTTGCAAAATAGCATCAAAGAATCTTCTCAGGAAACACAAACATGCAAATGTTACACTTTTCCGAGTACTGTTGCTTCCGTGGGGAACATATAAAACGTAACGTCCATCCCATTAACGTCTGAATCAGCTGGACAATGAACTAGTCTGTGGTGAAAAAAAAAAGTTTGTCCCACGCAAACACACACATATACACGTATGCACACACACACACATTTAATGCCCTAGTATGTTTTCAGTGTGCTATATGCATGCTCGGCACCCACTTTTCTGTGATGAGTTCAAGTTCTGGATTAATAAATTCAGCCACACAAAAGTAGTGCTTGTCTTTGTTTTTCCTCTTATTTTGGCACCCCCACTGTGGTGTATTTCTAGTTGTAATGCTACCTGTAGTTTGTCACACAATGGATGATGTGTAACCGCGACTCCGGGTTTCGTTGTACTGCTTGTTACAACTACGTGCTATGTTAATAAAGAGTTAACACACGTTGTAGTCTGGAGTATCATTGTCATATTAAGTAACAAAAACTTTACATTGTGCTATTATAGCATTCATAGACTGGAATCTGTGTGAGCTGGTGCTGCCTGACAGCTCCGAGCATCCAGAGTTGTCCATCAAAGACTCATGTCACGGCTTGGCCTCTAGTAGCCAAGAATGAGCAAATATGGCTACCGCCATGGTTTCTCTGACAGAAAGTTCCCTTTAGCTCTTATAAACTTGATCTAATAAAGCCAGGGTAACTAAAATACCAGTTGGTGCCATTTTTCCGAATGAACCATTAATATTTTCCCCTCCAATCTCCAGAGGTACACTTTAGCAGAAAAAAGCATGCACAATTATACAAAATTGTCACTGAAACACAATATAGCAAGACGTTGCTTCATGGTCAAATTCATTTGCTCTGGATTAAAAGAAAAGAAAAAAATGAAATTACAGCGGGCCCCCGTGTTACGAACTTAATCCGTTCAGTGTCTTTGCTAGTAACTCGAATTGCTCGTATGACGGGCAATCCAAACCTATGTTAATTAGTGAATGCGTGCAACGCATGCAAAAACCTTAGGTAAAAACATCATGACTTTATACACATATTAAAAATTAGTAACATAATCTACTGTGCGGTTAAATTAAATAACATAAATATACAAAGGAAAAATGTCATTTACCTTTGGGGCGCCGTGACTTGAGCGGGGTGGAGGCGGAGGGGAGCAGAGACCAACCCGCAGAATTTATTTATTTATTTTCTTAAACGAGAACTTTTCTCAAACGATAACATATCATTGGGGATTTCCTTGTCTTTAATCCATAATAGAAGAAGCCTCTCCATTTTGTTGTTGACCGAGGTCCGTCCCCTGGCAAGAAAAGTCTTGTCCTTAGAAGATTGCCGAGTGGTTACGGCCATACTCACTAGCAAGGTTAACTATGCGTGTGCCTCCTTCGTATTTTTTTAATTATCTCCTGCTTCGTTTCTATTGTCATCATCCTCTTCTTCCTTTACACCACTTGCAATTTTAGAAGCCATGTCTAACAGATAAAGTTTGCAAAGTCTTCACAACACACCGACCAGCTGTGCCATCAAGCTAGATGAAGGCGTTCGGCCAATAGCATATCGGCATTTCTGTGATTGACGTGACGCTGGCCAATAGCATATCAGCATCTCCGTGACTGAGACTGTGACTGTGACCTAATAAGACCAATAGCATATCGGCATCTCCGTGACTGAGACCGTGACTGAGACAGAGACTGTGACCTTATAAGACCAATAGCATATCAGCGATTACGTGACATCCGAGAATACTTATTTTTGTTGATGCAGCAAAGCGAAAAAAATACTGCGGACACTCTGACCGGCATGTTGGATTGTTCATAATACTAAAGGTTTGTGCGTAAGAGGGGGGACAAAAAAAGTCGCGGTCCACGTTCGTAAGATGAAAAATTCGTAAAACAGGGAGTTCGTAAACCGGGGGCCCACTGTATTTAAAACTGACCAAATCACAGAAAGTTTTTAAAACACAATAAATTTAAGAAAATGTGGTGCTTTTCTTAAAATCCTTTAAAAAAGCAAAAATAGCGCACAAAGTCCAGGCAAAAAATGTCTCAAGCGTCTTTTGACGCCTCATTTGACACCTCTCTTCACTCATTGCAATGGGATTTTTTGAGATGCTTTCCTGGATCTGGAGTCGCCGTGCTAACACAGAATCCTAAGAACAATAATAGGGAACTGGTTTCAGCCAAAACACATATTATAACACTTCATTTACACAAATATTTTGAGCGGTTCTAGCTCTATTTTATCAGGAAAATTAGTAGAAATGACTGCCAATTGCAGGCTAGTCCTGACTGCACACACAAGTCTGCAACCTATCAGACATGAAGACTTATTGCAAATTGCTGTCAAAGGGCTTTGTTTATTTTGACTCCTGTGAATTGAATTTGTATGGTTCAAATTACTACTGCATATTTTAAGTGCTGTGCAATAGTATACTTACAGACATAAGATGAATTTTATGTGTTAGCAGAACAACGGAGTTTAAAAAATATTATTTGGAGGGGAGAGTTGACGGCAAAACTGAGCGATGGAAGGGGGTTGATGACGGAGGTGTGTGACAGATTGGCAGCTGTCTGCCGGACCAATGATTCACACTTTTCAGCCTGAAAAAACTGGTGGCTGGATGACAATGGAAAGGAGGTGGGTTATTATCGTGGCAGCAAAACAATGTAAGATGCCCACCTGTTTAATGGTTGTTTACCCATAAACTTTTGTGAGGGGTGCTTGCACGTTAGCCAGAATAACCAATTTGTATTGGTTGCTCCTATCCCGTAGATTGGTTGAAAACACAAACATTGGGATATCGTTGTTTTAGCTAAAGCAGAGGTCCCCAACCCACGGTCCGCGGACTGGTACCGGTCCGTGGATCAACTGGTACTGGGCCGCATGGGCTGCACCCGAAATAAGGTTTTGGAGATGATTTTGTTTAATGGTACGCGTACACCGAACGCGAACAAGGCAAAAAAGCGGAGCATTTTGTATTGTAGTCAATGGAGTTTGCGTGACTGGGCGCGAATGGCCGTGCGCAGTCACGAGAAGCGAAATTTCGCCTTTCGCGTGAAGTTTTTTTTTTTTTTACTTTGGGAACATTCAACGGCTCACGCAGGGGGCAGGAATGAATCATGGCGGCCGCTTTGCGGTCCCTGGGAGCGATCCAACACGGTCAGCTGAGCTTTCAATACAAAACAGAGCCAAGCAAGAGAGAACTTGGGACAACTGGTATGTGCAGCGTTTGCTTCACTTAACAGATGTTGAATCGTAGTTACTGTGCTAAGCTAACGATAGCGCAGCATTGTCAGCTCAATTTTTAGCAGCCAGCATCCCCCCGTCCACAATATTACCGTTGGCCTCTGGCCGCTGTTGATATTACATACATAGTAAGATAGTGAGAAGGATGATGTGGCTTTTAGAGCACCCCCCGGTTTACAATATAAATGCAGGCGTTGACCGGTCCGTGGTGATCAAAAGATTGGGGACCACTGAGCGAAAGGATCAACTCAAAACTACCAACTAGATACATTTCTTTCAGGTCAAACTATTTAATTTTTTTTAACCAATTGTAACCAATTAATTTTTGTTACTAATTAATTTATTGTGGGTGTCTTCATTTTTTTTGTTTGATTGTTTTATTGGTTATGCATTTGTTTTGTGTTGCTGTGCTCTGAGTTCCTCTTTTTTTTTTCCAAAGAACTATTTTAGACTACAATGATCTTCCTCCAACAGTGACAATGAGGGCCAGATACACCAAATCCAGCAAGGAAGAATAAGATTTATAAAGCCCAATATGAGCCTTTTTGGAATAATTTAAACAACAGAAATATTAGGCAAAAGTCATTTGTTATTGTTCAAAGAAACTACAGTTCCATTCTTGGTTTGGCCAAATGCTCATGATATAAATGATTACAGAGGAATCTGGAATGAATGGACCGAGGAACAATTCACTACATACCGATAGTCATTTTTTTTCTTCACAATAGATTGTTTAATGCAACTCAACTAGCCACTATCACGATCAGCTGTCTATCACTATCAGCTGTTTTCTGGGTTTGACCTGTGATTTGTCCTTACGTTAGGCCAATTGGCTGCAAGAGGTAAGATGGCTGCCCTCAAGGTGGATAAAAACAGGTGGACTGTATTGCTTAATTAAAGGGTTAGATCAGGGGTGGGCAATTCCTGTCCTTGAAGGCTTCCTGCATGTTTGCCAGTTTTCTCTCTCAAACATACCTGATTCAAATGATGAGGATTGTTTTCAAGCTCCAGCAGAGCTTGTTGATGAGCTAATGGTTTAAATCACGAGCGTTGGGGAGAGAAAACTGGAAAACACGCAAGACACAAATTGCCCACCCCTGGGTAAGCTGATGATTACTATCGTGTATGTGATAGTTATCAATAATAAGAGACTGGAGAAAAGGCTCAAGATTCAAAAACGATCTTCTACAAAAGAGGGAGAGAGCACCGAGGTCTTCCGGTGATTGTATTCATTTTATTACAAAGATTACAAAGACTGTGGTTACAAGTTTCACAGCAATACCATATAAGGAATTGTTTATGTATGTTTGTGTGAGTGCACGTGTGCGTGCATGTATGTGTATGCGCTATGTGCCAATAGGTGTGCAAGCAATGTTTTTTTTTTTCTATGATAACACATATACCTCAATACAATTATTCTGTCAATGTACTCTCAACTTTTTGTCTTTTCTTGTGTTTGCCAAAACAATGCTCCGGTTATTTTCAATGCAAGACTATACAAGACCATCTATTTGGAACGGATGCAATGTGTGTGGTGCCTTGAACCCACCAGTTGCTATTGAGTGATACACCAGATGATTGTTGCTGATACAATCAACAGACACAACCCGGTACTGTTTTTCTGGTTAGGCTTGTCACGATAATTGGGATATCAACTTGAACCCGAGCTTTTGCAAGGTTAGAAGGCCACATGAAGCCCTCTCAAAACAACACCAGAAAAATTAAGTACACAGATGACACTACAGTCAATGGGCTGATCGCTGGTGGGATTGAGACAGCATATAGGAAAGAGGTGGCAGAACTTGTGGCCTGGTGTCACAGCAACAATCACCTCCTCAACATACACAAGACCAAAGAACTGAACATAGACCCAAGGCGGCAGAGGGAGCTGCACAAATAAACACTATTCATCAATGGGACAGAGGTGGAGAGGGTGAAAGCCTTCAAATTTTTCGGTACCTACATCAGCGAGGATCTCACCTGGTCCCACAACACTCGACAGATCATCAAGAAGTCCCAACACGCAGTGTAAAAAAAGAATAATAAAGGTGCTGTCGGAGAAAATATTGCCTCTGCCATGTCCCGGAAAAGTGAAAGTAGGGCTAGGCTAGAGTGATCTGTGTTCCCACCCTGGTTCCTTCTATCTTGAGATTTTTTTAATGCATTGCGTTGTGAGTTTCAGCTGGCTGATTGTCTTTTTAGCCTCATAAGGTAGGGCTTTCAGGAACCTATCCATCACCAAAGTTTCCACCATTCATGCAGGGCTAGTCTTTTCCAGTTCCAGTCATTTTTTCGTGACTCTCATGAGCTCGTGCATCTGCGCACGCGGTGCCACTTCATTTTTATACGTCCAATTATGGAACCGTTGGGCCATGGTGAATTTGGTAGGGCCATTTTGGCTCAAGATTTTGGCTTTCAGCTGCTCATAATCTTGGGCTATGTCTGTCTCTAAATCTTGATAAGCTTTAAGAGCCTCACCGGTGAGGAAGGGGGCTAGTAGCCCAACCCACTGGGTTTTAGGCCACCCTTGCTGGGTTGGAGTAGCCTCAAAGGCATGGAAATAGGCATCTACCTCAATCGCTATCCCCATTTTGGGGATGAACTCACTTGCCTTGACTCAAGGTCTGGCCGACTGTAAGAGTTCCTGTTCTTTGAGGCGGTTGGCTTTTATTTGGTGCTGGAGCAGGGCTGGCTGTAGTGAGTTCCTGCTGGGCCTTCTGTGTGTCCACCAGCATCTGCACTAATTGCTCCATTTGTGAACTGGGGTGGGTTAGGCGGAGCTCAGATAACAGCTGCATTACATCGTCAAGGGTGTGACTCTTCACCATCCGCCTAGGGGCCCTGTGCCCACATTCTCCACCATATGTGACGTCACATGAGGTGTGACAGGGCAGACGGGATCACAGAGGTAATATTTTATAAAAAGAATGTTTAATTCATCACACAAAGTTCAAAGAAACTATATCAAAATACGTGGTCAAAAAGCAGTAATCGAAATCAGGTTGGTTCTTCGAGTTCAAAACTACTTTCTTTACAAAGTACAAATGAAAGCAGGAAAAATAGATGATCAGAAATGCAAAAACTTGAAATAAAGTCTGTTCACTGGATTCAAAAATTGGCTCTTAAAGTTCAACTTAAAGCAGTTAAAAAAACGGTCCAAGTCCAAATCTCACTGTTCTCTGGCTTTGGCTTCAGTAACACTCTCTTTCCTATTTCACGTGTCTCTTCCTCAGCAGCACAGTCTTCTCTCCCCAATCAGCCAGGCCTGCTTTTATCCCGTTGCTTAATCAGCTGCACCTGTTGAGGCGGTGAGGCATGCTGGGCAATGGAGTCCTCGGCATGTTGGCCATTTTGGGGTGTGGCGTTTGCTCATAGAAGGGGAAGTAGCGGCCCTCCACTACACGTCCCCTTGTGATGCCCCATATCCCCCTTCTGGGCCTGACGTCCTCGGCAGGCAGACAGCAGCATATATACATACACACACACCACACAGTCTTGGGCAAATTACTTAAAACGTACTTAAAATTTTCACACATGCACACACATAGACCGATTTTGGGGTCTCTGATTCAATTGAGAATCGATTTTCAATTCTCAACAATTTTTGATAGTAAAAACAATTCAATTCAATAATTAAAAAGTATTTCTGCTTCGATTTATAGAAGTGCAACGAATCATGGTATGTGGGTCATCTTTGCAAGACAGAATAACAAAGGGAGACTGCATTTTTGTTTTTTTTACATTTATTTAGGTTAGATTGGTAAAGGACCATGCCTTTATCCACAAAAATAGCATGCGAACAACTGCTATATTCAGAAGCTAACTCTAAACTACATGTCTCTACCTATCCTTCCCCTGCCTCTCGTCTTCCTTCCAGGTGTTTCGTGTTATCTTAATTATTTTTTTAAAGTCCCTGTCTGTGTCTAGCCAGTTGTTGGGTCATAGTTTGTCCTTGCCGTTCTGCACGTTGCCTCGCTGATATTTTTCCTCACGTCTTGTACATCCCTGTCTCCCGGTCGCTGTCCCCCGTGAGTTCATTTTTGTTTCTTGTTCTTTTGCTTCTTTGTCCGACGTTTGCCATTGTTTTTCCTGCCTTATTATTATTATTATTATTATTATTATTATTATTATTATTATTAAACCCTGTACTTTTGAACCAGTCCACGCCCGCTCTCCCGCACCTCCGCACGCCGCCATATCCAGTCGTGACAGCAAGTGCATCACAGTGCCTGAAAAAAAAAAAAAAGATGAATTCTCATTTTATTACACTCCACATGACAAAACATAGCCTTTTCCCTGATGTCATCCATGCTCCCCCCCGGCATCACCTTGCGCCCTCCTATCGGTTTTTGCACATACTATTTGAAAAGCGTGGCCTTAAACTAACATGACATGTCACTTTAGCCTTCAAATACAGTGGACCCCGCCATACAAAACTAATCTGTTCCGCAGTTGGGATCGTGAGGCGAAATGGAGTTTATGCTCTCTGTCTGCTCAGGTATATTTTTTTTGGATACTCCAGTTTCTTCGGAAATTCCAAAAATATACATGTAGGATGAGAAGACTCCAGATTGTCCTTGGTGTGAATGTTGTTTGTCTAAATGTGAGCTGCAGTTGGCTAGTAACCTGTTTAGGGCATACCCTGTCTTTTGCCCCTCAGCTCATTTGGGCTATGACGTAACTATGACATGATGAGGATAAGCCCTATTAAAAAAACATGGATGGATGTTATTTTCATCACTGGATTAGGTCCAATTTGCAAGCCACACACACACACACACACACACACACACACACACACACACACGCAAAGAGTCACAGAGTTGTTCCCTGTCTAAAACAATAGATTTAAATATAGCAGTGTCTGGGAAAAAGAATACAAACGGCTTGTCCATCCCTGCTACAAGGATCAACGCCCAGTCTCGTGTTTCCTGTTCTCTAAAGCTGGAGCTGGAGAAATGATCAGCAATCCAAGTTTCGAACGAAGTGTTGAGCAAGACACCAAAACCCAGTTGCTCCTGATGCTGCGTCATTAATAGGTAAAAGTGTAGTGTCAAAAACTTTGAGTAGCCATGGTCGACCATCACTATATTAGTGAAAGATCGGTTATGAGACCATTTTTTGTACTCGTGAGGCGACCACCACGAGGACTGCACTGAGGCAATTAATGGAGTTTTAATCGAGATCACGATATTGGCTGCCAAGATTAGTTAAGCTGATCCACGGCGATATTAACATTTAAAAAGTCAAACACTTTTTTATTAAAAGTCAAATCAAGCACAACTACCAGAGGGCAATGTTTCTCACGTTTGCATGACAAAAGCCTTTATTTTCTCAACCTAATGTATTATCTACCATGTGAAATGGTGTTGAGTTTCTCACCTGATTCCTAATTTTTACAGTACTAGCTGTCAATTGAGACCCATTTTGAAAAATCCGATTGATTAAATTTTGCTTGAATGTAAATAATGTGCTTGGTTCTAAGTAGGCTTATTTTTTTCATTCGTTTGCACTCAGCAAATAAGTTAGCTGTGTTGCCCTGTGTGCTAAGTTTTTTCCATTAATTATTCATTACTTTATTTATTTTAGTTCATTATTATTATTATTTGTTAGTATCAAGCCTTGAAGCCTTGTTTATATACTGCTTGTTTAAAAAAGGGGAATAAATAGATCATACATGATGAATAATCCTGATTAATAATCGTGATTTCAATATTGGCCAAAATGATTGTGATTATTATTTTGGCCGAAATAGTCATGATTATTATTTTGGCCATAATAGTGCAGCCCTAACACAAAATAGGCAAACAAACAAACAACTAATAAATGCAAACATTTATTAAATGCAACAAAAAAATTGCAATCACACAAATGAAATGGAAGTAAACTTACAAAGGGAAAAAAAAACACACCAAGATTACAAACCTTGGAAAAAGGTGTAATCACACAAAATACATGGATGCAAACCTAAAAGAAATAGGGGGGGGAGGGCGGGGGGAACAAAAATGAAAACAACTGCAACGACAAAACATGCAGCAAGTTGAAACCACTTGATGGTGAGACATTGACCAGCCAGTCACACCAGAAGGGCGCAAAAGTCGTTTGTAGTAACAGGAGTTATTCAAAAGAAAGACAGAGGATGAGGGTGGGTTTGGGCTTGTGGGTTTGTTTTTTTAAATACTTAAATTCTCATATATTATGTCTCCATCACTATGTTACCAGTAGTTTCGCTGGTAATTTGTACCGCTGTATCACTTTATACCCTCCATACAATATGATCTGTGCACTGTTTCTACCACAGTAAGTGAAAGTAATGCCAAAATCATGGAGTTCAGTGCTGAAATTGATGCTAAAAAAAAACATGTGTACACTCAATGGAGATGGAAAACCCAAATTTTCATGCGTATATGCAAACCAACATTTTTAAAATATGTGAAAAGTATTTATATCAAGATTATTACAGTACATGTATTTACCTTAATCTATAATTATTAACATTATACAATAACTGTGTATTACTTGTTCCGGTTTCCTTTCCTTTGACGTCGTCGAGGAACACGGGGGTCCGGAGTTGCCCTTAGGGTAACATCCCTTGCACATCAACCGAGAGTGTAGCAGGTAGCTGAACAAACATGATAACAAGGAAGCAGGATTTGCACTCAGCATTCCAATTTATACCAATAACACTTTTTGTGACATCTGCCCAACGCTCTCTTCCGTCCTCAACCACTACTTCCACCGCTTGCCTCATGCACTTGTCTCACTTTCATATTTGATCAAAGTAGTTTTTATTCTGAACATCATTTTAAAATAAACACAAATTCCAATATGTCATTATCCTAACCAAACATGGCCTTGTTATGAGTTTTTATGCCAATCTTAGGTTCAAGTAATTCTTTGGTTAAATTTGTGAGTTTTCGTAAGTTTTAGTTCATGGAAATGTGCCTCATTTCTCTTAGTTTTCTTAGTTTTAGTTTTTTGCTACATGGAGTGTTGCCAGGTGCATTTTGTGTGTGTGTGTGTGTGTGTGTGTGTGTGTGTGTGTGTGTGTGTGTGTGTGTGTGTGTGTGTGTGTGTGTTTTTGTGTGTTAGGGCTGCACATTTAATTGAATTTTAATCGCAATCACAAGATCGGCTGCCATGATTAATTAAGACGATCCTTGGTGATATTAACATTTAAAAAGCTGGCTCAAATAAAGCAAGTTGTCATTCTACCACCAGGGGGCAATGTTTCCCAAATTTTTGCATGACAAAAGTTTCTGCTTTTGTCAACCTATTATATTGTTTACCAGCGTGAAAAGGTGTTCAGTTTCTCACCTGATTCCTAACATATACAGTGCTAGCTGTCAATTTAGACTCAACATTGGAATACATTTGGTTTGAAATGACTGAAAATCACATTTGGACTGCTAATTATTAAAATTTGCATAAAAGTAAATATGCTTGATTCAAAGTAGGCTTCATTTTTTTCATTGGTTTGCACCCAGCAAGTAAGTTAGCTGTGTTGCCCTGTGTACAAAGTTTTTGCCATGTCTTGGGGGAATTTCTTTAAATGATTTACTTTATTTATTTTATTTTATTTTATTTTATTTATTTTAGTTTATTACCCCATTGGACCATTGCGGGCTTGAATGCCGTAATAAGTGTGGCTTACTAAAAAGTCAAAAAATTATAACATTTGGAAAATATATTAACTTATTAATAATATAAGTATGAATGACCAAGAAATAAAACATACTGTAGCAGTCCAGTTAAACTTAAGTGTAATTAGTCCAAGAACTGAGCAGTGCATTGTGCAAGCTTCTGATGTAAAATTATTTTTCTTAGTCTAATTTTGAAGTATTTCTTGTTTAATAAAAGACATGTTGCTCTAGAGATGTTTTTTTTTTTTTTTTTTAAATGCTATCGAGTTACAGTCTTGTAAAATACACACACTCAATGTAAACCCATGCGTGTTTACTAGTGATGGGACTTTTGGCTCTTGGAAACCATTCATTGTGTGGGTCCCTGAAAATAGCCATGGAAAGACTATTTCTTTTAACTTTTTTTTGTATATTTCAAAACATCACTGTTACACTCATTAAAAAAACACAAAAACAAAAACAACAAAAAGACTGGGGTTAGTGATACACTGCAATTGAAGTCATACTTAAGCGTTTAAGTAGTGGGACATTAAATATTGTTCACTTCTAAAATAGAAGTTTTAATAATGTGGGTTTAATTCATGTCACAGGTAATACATTAGGCATGATGATAACTGTGCTGCATTGAGACACATTAAAAAGTCTAAAAAAGGTATAATCAATTGGCCAGAACAGGTTGTCTAAACAAAGATGTTTTGATAAACCCTGTCACATCTATCAAGCCTAACCCTTTGTACTCAGTTCTCAGTAGGAGCTGCTGACAAACTGGTGTTGTTTATTCCTCCTCCCCTCTCCCCCGTCCGTTACTCCATGGCTTGTTTTGTTCTAACTTCTTCGCATGCGTGACACTAAAGCAGTGAGCAGAGCAGTGCATGCAGATTTTCCTTCTTTTTCCTTTTTTTTTTGGCGCTTGCTCCAGAGGTAAAGGCCGGCCCACAACCTTCATGGTGCTAATATGCTAAGATAACACTCTCTTTACAAGTGATGGAGGGCAGCTACTTTTGAAAGATTTGGTTGCCATCATTGACAGTGAAGAGCCGTTCAAAAGATTAGGTTCATTTGCAAATGTCACATCACTAGTGTTTACTGTACAGTTGCTAAGTTGCTCGTGTAATAAGTCCATTCGATCACAACAATTTATTTGTCCCGCCACACGGATTTGGTCTAATATCTGGTAATATTTGTAGAGATACTAACTTGTTCTACTGTTGAATTGTCTTTTTTGTTGTTGTTATTGTTCTTTTTTAAGATGGTGCCTACCGTGGCAGCCGTCTGTTTCGCTGTCCTGCCGCAGAAACTTCTTTTACAGATAAGTACATCAGTAAAATTCATCACAAGCTTTTGTTTAGCCTCGTGGACTTAGACTTCTGTTGCGCGTGCACGCCGCGGCAGCTCGCGGTGGTTGAGGTGGAGGCGAGCCAAGAGGGGGAGGCCTGCTCTCTGGGCTAGAGGCTAGGGCTACTAAACCACCAATACCTAGCCTGCTGCTAGCTACCTGCGCAGCGGCCTGCAAGGCAAGAGTCTCTTCTGGAGTATACATGTATGCGTGTGAAGTGGTGAATGTTAGGATATGTATGTAAAGTGCTTTGAACACCATATGTTGTAAAAAGCACAATATAAGTAGATTCCGTTTATCATACACAGAATAATTGTATTGAGGTATATGTGTTGAAGTACTGTATATATGCTATCATATCTACAGTACTTTGATTAAAGCTGGAAGATAACATAGGCCTCGTTACAGTATTTGTCATTGTGAAATGTATGGAGTGTTCATAATGATGGTGGCTCAATATTCAAATCATCAAAAAGCTGGGAAAAAGAGGCTGATACTCACCTACATTCTGTTTGTTCATTCTTGCTTATTACCTTTACCAAAGATCTTTTTGTTGTATTGCTGTTGCTTTGTTGTTTGGTATAATAATTCAGAATTTAACGTCACACAATCACTGAAACAAACATGTCTGTGACAATTTCGTGGCATGTTGTAGAGGTGTGTTGGAAAGGTGGATCCAAAAATAAGGCTGGGAAGCTTGGAGATGTGCTAAAAAAATATTGGTTTAATTACACTCCCAAGCGAAATCCAACAAGGGCAAAAACAAGGGTAACTTAATAAACAAAACTCGAGACAGGAAATAAACAGGGAAGGGCGTCAAGGAGACAAATAAACTCTGAGCACTGGAACGCGTAACTATGGTAGACGGCAAAAAAACAACAGTGTATAACATGAACATTAGACAATGACCCGACAATGCCAAGACAAACGCAAGAACTTAAATACAAGCGAAACTAACTAGGAGATGCACAAAACCTGGGATGAAACCAGACGCGCGGGATATGGACTGGCTGAGACACGGTGGCTGGAACACACGGCTGACAGGTGAGACAAATCACAATAATGACAGACGCGGGGGGAAGCACAACAAGAACCTACAACCGAATATAACTGAAACTACACAAATGATAAGTCCACAACAGAAGTGACCCTACAGAACGTGACATAACCCCTCCCTCAAGGGATGGCTCCCAGATGTCCCAAAAACAACCCAACCCAAAAACAAAACAACCACAACGAAAATTGGCCCATGAACGCCACTGGCGCAACATGAGATACGCCCAGAGGGGCAAGTCCAAATGTCCAGAGAGTCTGGCGGGTGTCCAGGACGCCCAATGAGATTAAATTTACGGGGTAAGCCAGGAGGACACCCAGAACGCCAGGCGAGGTCAGCTCGGAGGGGCAAGTCGGGTGGGTGTCCAGAACACCAGACCAGGTGAGCCCGGTGAGACAAGTTGGGAGGGCGTCCAGAACGCCAGGCGAGGTGCGCCCAGCAACCCCAGGCGGCTTTGCGGTCCAGGTGCCACTGCAGACTGACAGATTTTGTTGGCCTCAGGAGACCGGTGGGCAAAGACCCGTGTCGGCTGGATGCTGTCAGAGGAAGACCCGGGTGGCATCTGCTGGTCGCTGGAATCGGTTGCTGGGGGCAGGCCACAGACAGTAGTGAGTTGGTGAGACTAACCTGGGACAGAGGCGACCATTGGCAGCCGATTGGCTGCTGCGGCATCAGCTGTTACAAAGTGTCGACTGGCGGCTCGGAGAGTGGCATCAGTGCCATGACTGGTGGCTCGAGAGACTGCCACAGCACCGTGACTGGCTGCAGCAATTTGATTGGTACCTTGGAACTCGAGAGACAGTGGGAGAGCCTTGGCTGGGGACTTGGGAGGCTGCGGCGACGCATTGACTGCCGGCTTGGCAGATTGTGGTGGCTCGGGAAGCTACAGCTGTAGTGGCGTGGCTGGGGCTCGGGAGAGGGCTGCTGAAGCTTTGATTTTCTCGGCTCCTGGGGATTGGCTAGAGTCTAATAACTGTACGACCTGTGGCAAGGGAGACTGCTGAGGGCTGACGGGCGGCTTAGGAGGATGCAGCAGCGTCGTTGCTAGTGGTTTGGAAGGAAGCTGCAGCAGCATGACTTGTGACTCAGGGAGGTGACTGCAGTGGCTTGGCTGGTCCACTTTGAAGGCGGCTGCAGTGGCTTGACTTGGGAGACTGACTGCTGAGGATTTGACCTCCACAACCGCTGGGGACTGACCAGAAACATAGGTGACTTCAATGGACTGACCTGGGGCAAAGGAGACTGCGGAGAGTCAACATGCAGCTTTGAATACTGCTGGAGCACTGTGACTGCGGGCTCGGAAGGTGGCTGCAGCGGCTAGGCCAGCAGCTCGGAAGGCGAATGCAGTCCAGCAACCAGGAATCCATAGAGAAGTAGCAGTGTCATGACTAGGAGCTCGGGAGGCATGTGCCGCACCCGAACAAGGACCTCGGGAGGTGTTTGCCCTGCTTGGACTGGGAACTTCGGAGTCGGGCGCCGTGCTTTGACTGGGAACTTGGGAGATGAGCACTTCGTTTGGACTGGGAACTCGGGACATGGGCGCCGTGAGCGGACTGAGTTTTCAGGAGACGGGTGCCATGAGCGAACTGGGAACTCGAGAGACAGGCACCATGAGCGGGCTGGGAACTTGGAAGATGTGCGCCAAATGGCGGGCCACGGCTGCAGCTACGGGTTGCTGAAATGATATATTTCTCTTATAATATACATATGTAATTAAAAAAAAATCTGCGGTCGTGAATCCGAGTAATGGAAAAAAAAATCCTCGATGTGGCGAATCCATAATCCAGTCACGAGGGTTCACTGTATGTCCCATGCACCTGCCATGCATGTCTTTGGAGTATGGGAGGAAGCCAAAGTGCTCAGAGAACCCACGCAGACTTGGGGAGATTATGCAAACTTCACGCAGGAAGGCCGGGGAGAGGTGGATTTGAACTCGGGCCCCTTTTAAAATCTGAAGCGGATGTGCTATTTACTGCTCCATCGAGCCACCCATGTATAAATCAATAAATTAATCAATAAATCTGAGAAAATCTCACAATTTTCAGTCAATCGTGATGAAAAGCTCATTCAATCCATCAGTAGTGGCTGTAACAAATTGTGAAACTTACTTAAAAAAAAAATATGTGCATTGAATGGTAGCTGTATAAGGAAAAATGACAACCAATGGTGCTGTCACATCTCTGTCCCCTGCAGGCAAGTATTACAACATTGACATTTAATCAAATTCTTTAACTGGACAATATTGCCGCTTCAATCAAGCCTCCCCAATATTATTAAGTTATTATTTTTGGTCCAAAAACATTCCATGGGATAAGACGCCATTGTTGAACATAGAAATGACAAACAGCATGCATTCACCTGTTTTTCTGTTTCTCTGATTTACATGAATGGCTATTTTCAGAAATAGTGCACTACCTAATGACAATAAAATTCTCTCTTTCCAGAGGATCTGACCATTTCTCCTCAGGCAGTATACTGGCCTCATTTGACTTTTATGGTCAACTTTGAACCACATTACTCCCCTGGGGATGCACATCCCACAATGAAGAACTGTGATCAAGATGCACTTGCAAACCTTAAGGGTACTGTAGACTTGTATCTTGATTTAAAACACAAACCCCAAAACATATCGTCAGAGAGCCCATTTTAACACATGTACTATATCAAAGTTTAACAACAAGTGGCTCAATGTTGCTGACAATGCAAAACTTGAGCATGAGCGGCTTCATTCCATTATTCATCAGAAGTCATTAGTTAGCTTAGCAAAAGTTAACTTTCGGATTACATGTTCATGGAGGTTGCTGGTAAACCTGTGTGTCTTCTTTGTGGAGAAAGTATGGCGGTAAAGAAACAGTATAATCTGAGACAGCATCCAGGAACGAAATACACTGACGAAACAAAAATATGGACATGAAACAAAGGCTACAGGTGGAAGGTGGAAGAATTAAAATGACGTCTTAAAACTCGGCAGGCTCTGTTAAGAAATGCCAAATCATCAAATGACCCCCGCCATTTACAGAGTGGGCTTTTATCAAGCGTTTTATGGTTCAAAGTTGTGACGCAGTTTTCCTGGACAAAAGGCAACTCTTATTTAAACATGAGCCTGAGCAGAAACACCGTTGCAGAGCATGTCCATCAATCTGAAAGAGCAGTGCTGTGATAAAGGCAAAAGCGTGGATTAGAGTATGACTTCTGAAAATGCCCAATGCGTGGCACCCCAACCCCAAAGCACAAAGCACCTTATTAAACGTAGGTGATTTTGCCAGGTAGGTTATGATTACCCCTATGAAAAATATACCCCTGAAGTTAAAGTCCCCACACACACAGTGGCCTGAACTGCAGAAGAGTGGCACTTTTATCAGTCATAGCTTCAGCAGGTGAAAACGTTTACTTTACAGCCAACCAGAAATAAGCGTGAAACCAATTGACCACTGATTTGGAGGGAGGTTTCACATTTTTGCATTGTTAAGCCATCAAAACATCCACTATCTAAATAAAAGGCACTTCCAATAAAATAATTTGGGGTTTTTACCCATAAGCATCTTCGTGTAATTGGACCCTCAGAAGAGTAATGGCTGAGATTCAGAGGATGAAAACTTCAGAAACACAAGGAGAGTTAATACATTTCCCATTGCGAAATACTGTAGATGTCATTTTTGAAGCCATTTGCTCAATACAGCTCTTCACTGCCTAACAACCTGCTTGTCACACTGGTCAATCCTTTGCTCCCCTCTCACTTGACCACAATTTCTCGCGCCACAAAGCATCATTGTATTTGTCACTTTCGTGGAGCGAATTTGGAACAGTTACATGTCCGTATGTAAAACACAGAAATTCACCACGATCTACATGATAGTAGTTGAAAGTTTAGTGACTTCTGCTATGTCATCAGCTTAATTTACATAGGTGTTTGAAGAACCTCAGCTGAGCTGTTACTGTTAAGCATACACACCGCCCAGAAACTCGGAAAATTTTTGTCAAGCACTTCAAGTACTGTACAACAATTTCAACAGACAAATGGGCAAGATCGAGTCCCAGTAGCTCAAGGTATCTGTAGATAGGGGCCAAGCCAGGAACGATGGGGTACCTTCCACAAGTTAGCCAACTGTGAACAAGCTTTATCTATAAAACAAAGCCTCCATACATAGTTAGCAGGGCCTCCCACTCTGAGGTGAGTGCCCTATAGCGGTGCTCAGGGAGGCTACTATTTCTACGCCTGGCAGTTAACTAGATAATAACTGCCACTCTGAACAAACAGTATGGAATTCACCATTGCTTAAAACCATAAAGGAAACTGGTTAATATTGATGGCAACAGCCAAATTAGGTTTGTTGTGCTCATTTGGGACTGAGCATACTGGACTCACAGAACAGAGATTACATTAAGAAGCTTGGGGAAGGATCGCACCCTACTGTGAATCAGACAGCAGAGTAATGGATTAGATGGATCAATCACTTTCTCTGAGTTAAATCATGACACTAGTCACCAAAACAAATGTAGATTGTGAAACGTTTGAGAGGGGGTTGGAAGGAAGAAGGTGTGCAAAGCTCTAAAACCAGTTTATTGCCACGTTTAACCAGTGATGAAAATCTTTATAAAAGATGTGTCAAACTAATTTTTATTGTGGGCCACATTGTAGTTATAAATTCTGTTAGAGGGCCGGGATGATTGCTACGTCAAATACATTTTAAATGCGTTCGTAACATACGTACCTAGTTTTGAAATCAGTGGCAGGAGAAAACTGTTCAAAATAGAATTTTGACAACTTGCAAGTTTTGTATTTTAGTCAGAAACCTGACTTCAAACCAGCATTTTGTGGGCCACAAGAAATGATGTGGTGGACATAATCTGGCTCCTAGGTCACTACTTATGACACATAGTTATTCAGTCCTGTTAGATTGTTTTATTTGTTTGCTTGGGCTTGTTTCTTTTAGTGTGAGCATCCAAGATGTGCTTATTTTATTTATATAAATATATATTAATATATAAATTATATATATATATATATATATATATATATATATATATATATATATATATATATATATATATATATATATATATATATATATATATATATATATATATACACACACACACACACACACACACAAACACAGTGTTGGGCAAATTACTTCAAAACTGTGATGTATATGTCATGTGTCTGTTTTGCTCTGTGCCTAGGCAGTGTTCAACTGTGCCACGAGGGGGCAGGGTCACCAGCCTTGCACACCTGTTCCCCATCACCCATCAGGGTCTTTTTAAGGCTGGTCGCTACAGGAGAGCGATGCTGAGTTATTCCTTCGCCATACTCCCTGCGCCCAGTGAACTCTACTGCCTCGCGTCCTTCTGGCTTGCGATCTTTTTGTTGGTACTTTTCCCTAGTCGTATTTTGCTCGCTTAATGTTTTCTGTTGTTACTTTGTTCCTAGTCGTTCTCCTGTAGCCTCCGCCCCCTCGTTGCCTTACTCCTCATTTGGACTGATCCCACCCTTGTTTCGTACTTTGTGACTTTTGTTTGTACTTTCCCGTTCTGGACACCCTTATTTTCCACGCCTGGCGTGCGCCTTCTCTTCAAACTCTTTGAACCCAACCTCTCGGTTGTCGGTCGTTTCCTGTTCGGGCTCGGGGTCCCGCGTGACAATGTAATGCTATTCATTACTTATTACTGTCATATTTCAATTCAATTAGTTACATTACAATATTACTGTACAGTGGGCCCCCATGTTACCAGATCTGCGGTTGGGCTCGTAAGGCAAATTCACCGTAAGGCGTGCAATCCAAACCTATGTTAAATAGCTAATGCGTTTAGAACCCCAGGTGAAAACATTGAACTTGTACATATATATTAAAAATTGGTACCAAAATAATATAGTAAGTGCTACGTATATATAATATACATGTATACAATCAGAAAACATCAAAAATAAAAAAGATAAAACAAAAAGGATTTATTTACCTGTGCCACTTGTCATGGCCATATTCCCTACTAAGGGTTATCTCCAACATCGTTCCCATATGAATCATCTTCTTTAACATCAATCTTGGGACACATGGCTAACCCTTTCAACTTTAAATTAAGCAGTAAAATGCAATATAAATATGGTTTTGTAACTGCTCACAATCGAACAAAGCTTTAAATCATTTGATCTGTATTGTATTGTTTTTTACCTTTGTTAATCCCTTTATTACTTCACAGCATTGTTATGCATTTTTTATGCTTTAGAAAAAAATCCACAATTTCTCCTCAATGTTAATATTCAAATTTAAGTTGATAGATAGATAGATAGATAGATAGATAGATAGATAGATAGATAGATAGATAGATAGATAGATAGATAGATAGATAGATAGATAGATAGATAGATAGATAGATAGATAGATAGATAGATACTTTATTCATCCCCGTAGGGAAATTCACATTTCCAGCAGTATCCTCAAGTCGAGATATAAAATATGAGAAATAAAATACACAAAGATACACATAAGTCCAGTACAGAAGTATACTTAAGGTGCTTGTTAACAGCGTAAACAGAATAGTGTGAATCGTTGGAGTCTAGTGCAAGTATAATTAAGGTGCTTGTATAAAGTGAATAGTGCAGTGCAGAGTATGAGGTTTAGAGTTTAATGTGAGCTTTTACTGCCCCGGGTGGAGTTGAAGAGCCTCATGGCATGGGGGAGGAATGATCTCCTCAGCCTGTCCGTGGAGCAGGACAGTGACAGCAATCTGTCACTGAAGCAGCTCCTCTGTCTGTAGATGATGCTGTGTAGTGGATGTGTTGGATTGTCCATGATTGATAGCAGCTTGTTTAGCGCTCGTCGCTCAGCCACAGTTGTCAGACTGTCCAGCTCTGTGCCCACAACCGAGCCCGCCTTCCTCACCAGTTTATCCAGACGCGAGGCGTCCTTCTTCTTGGTGCTGCCTCCCCAGCACACTACTGCGTAGAGG
>NC_142373.1:4815850-4963350 GCF_059441005.1 Hippichthys cyanospilos
AAAAAGTCAACCAAATTTGCCACAAAAATGGTCAACACAACTTTTTTGAGCCAGAGCATTGCTGGCTGGCACTTTCACATAACAGCCAGAGAGTCATTTTCAGTCCACATCAGCTCATTGTACTCATATCTAAACTAGTCATGACGTTTTCACAGTAACCATCCTCCAAGCAAAAAGGTATTACAAGGGGAGCATGACAGACAACATTCGTAGTAAACATTGTTTAATTTTATATTTGCACATCTGCAGATTAAAGAGACACTTGAATATGTTGAATATTAGCTCTTAAATGATTGATATGTATGTAAAAATGCAATTCGCACTAAAATTGCCTCGCAATGTAAACTCAGTGATTTAAGATGGGTTTTTTGTTTATGTTAGTATCCAACAAATTCTGGGACATGTCAAAATTGGGAGGAGTCAACATGATTCCAGACATCATCAGTGAAGGGAGAAAGTAAGCATTATGATTCCTGTTATCCTGTTATTATGATTCCTTTTATCCTGTTACGACGGCGTTCAATTGAAAAATATCTGGCTATGCCCTGTTTGCCAACCTTTTCTGGCCGAGATATCTTGCAGAACTCATGAGTGGGTCTAAACCAGTGTTGTGCCAATATAGTTACCCTTGACAAGAATTGATTCATCTGCAATGGGAGCATGAGTGCATCAAGTTAAAGTGGGCCCACCTTACTTACTTGTTTTCACTTAAAGATATCACACTCCAAGTGCCCCTCCATCCATTCTTGCAAACCCATCCTTTATGCCTGCCCTGCAGTGTAGCTCTGGCACACTAAGTGAGCGGGCTCACTTTATTGCACCTTTCTTTTTTCTTCCTCACGTTGTCACAAAGCGCTTTAAATAAGAACAGATACCGTAATTTGTAGGATTAATTAAAAAACAAATATGACTCAAATAACAAATTAAAATAATCAGTACAAAACAACATAGCTACTATATGAAATCCCCAAATTAATACACAAAATACATGTTACGTATATATGTAAAATACTTATACCAGAATGAATGGAAATACATTCAAATAAAATACTAATTGTCTACTCAAGCTTCTGTCCCTGATGCCACTTTTTTTCCCTTATGCCTCACCAACATGTGATGATCAAGCGGGGTCTGTTCAGTGTCAGACTTGTAGCATGGCCAAAGCGGACAATGACTTTGTCTTGTAATCTGACTGCGCAACCATTATGGAGGTTAAAAAAAAAAAAAAAAAGTCAGGCGGTTTAAAGTCTTTAGATTATCTTCAAAGCATGCCAATAATGCATGTCTTTTGAATGTGTGAGGGAGCTGGAATTCTCGGAGTGAGATTTGTAGTATGACACGAGATTATTTTCAATACAACTACAGTATAAGAATATATTTTGCTTCCAACTCAGGTATCTCATTTCTGCACTTCAAATGCAAAGTAATTATAAAGTCCATTGCGGACATGTTTGATCCAGGTTGGTCCTCTTGCATGGCCGCTTGCACTGACTCCACAGTGGTTGTGCTTCAACAGGAAACACTTAACAAACACAGGATCTCTTTAGAAAAAGGTTGCTATTGTCACATTGTCATGTTGATAGCCCAGGGGTCTTGGGATAAAATACTATTGAGTAGGGGGACCTGCAAGTAGAGAAGTGTGTGTGTGTGTGTGGCGAGTATAGGCGAGTTTACCAAACTTAGGAGGCTTTTTAGATGAGAGGCTGTTTGCTTGTTTTTAGGTGTTTTTTTTTCATTAGGTGGTCAGTGGCTTATTTTTACATATTATTATCAATGATTAATATGAAAAAGATTGCATAGATTGAAATGCAAGCAATGCCCAATAAATCTTTTTACAAGTCATCATACCAAATAACGCACTCATGGAATAAGAGATCACTGTCAAAAAGATGTATGCGTGTTTAGAATTTCGTATGAGTACCACTCTATATTGTGTTGAGTTTATGAATTGAAAACATGCAAAGTATTTTGAATACAGCTCTCGTTTGCACAACTATGACGTCGTAAGACACTACTTCACGTCTTTGTATGAATCTCTACTCTGGATTTGTGGATCTGGTCCTTTGTTTTCGTGGAGCTGAGTCTTTGGATTTGAGTTCAATATGCAAATTGAGATGATGTCATGCCAAGCTACCAGGCAAATTGAATCAATCTGCAAATCATCCACGCTGCCATTAATCAACATCCAAACACCTTTTCGACAGCAATCTTACTACATACATCAGTGGTGTCAAACAATTTTTTATTTTGGGCCGCATTGTAGTGACAGTTTCTGTCAGAGGGCCGGAATGAGTGTGAATTCAAATACATTTTAAGTGTGTTGATCACACATTTACCAAGGTTTGATATCAGAAGCTGGCAAAAACTGTTCAAAAGAGATTTGGAAAATAAGTAAATGTTTGTTTTTCTTCCCCCAATTTTTTAAAAGTTAAAGACAACTTGCAATTTGGGGATTTTAGTCAGAAACCTGAACTCAAATCAGCATTTCAAGGGCCACAAAAAGTGAGGTGGCGGGCCGGATCTGACCCCCGGGTTTTGACTTTGACACCTATGACCTACATCAACAGCGGATAGTTGGCAAGGCGAATGTCCAGTTTATTCTTAAAATATTTTATGAAATTGGACTGACAGCCTTATGACCGTAGCTTGCAAGCTTATGACCTGTGGCTCTAAATCCATATATTGTTTGAAAATCAATATACAAATTATAAATTGGTCCAACACAATATTATTTAAAGAGATTAATTGTCACATAGCCGCAACAATACTTAAGTAAAGAATATTTATTGTAAAAATCTTTATATGAAATTAATCTTTATTTTGTAATAGGATTCCACTTCAGCGTTCATGTGTGCTATTCAAAGGAAATTGTTTTTCCATATCAACTGCAATACTTGTTTCTGCCAGCAGAATTCACTAGCTGTTACAGAAACTTTCCCAAATGATGCCATTTTTCAAAAAAAATATCCCTAAATGGCCACAAATAGCCCACAGAAGCTTCATTTGAGCATCACTAAAAATGTGCATCTGTTATCCTTAAGATTGAAGCCTGGTGAGCTATTGAAAGCTTCTGTTTGGCGTTCAGTTTGCATTTGATTCGGCCATTTTTCTCCTTTACGCATACGCGGCCCGAATGACTCGCAGATCGACAGACTTTACCTGGTAGCTTGGTGTGATGTCATCTTAATTTGCAGATCCAGATCCACGAACGCAAAAGATCTGATCCACAAATCCAAAGAAGAGATTCCTGCAAAGACGTGAAGTCATGTCTCGCGAGTCGTGCAAATGAGAGTTGTATTCAAAATACCCCGGGACCCCGCTTTACGAGATTAATTCCTTCCGCGGTTGGGATCGTAAGGCGCATTTACTGTATGGCGGGCAATCCAAACCTATGTTAATTAGCTAATGCGTGTAAAACCCCAGGTAAAAACAAAAATTGTACATACTGTGCATATTAAAAATTTGTATCAAAATAGTATAGTAAGTGCTACTTATATATATTATACATGCATACAATTAAATAACATCATAAATAAAAAATGCATAAAGGATTTATTTACCTTTGAGTTGGCGCTTGTTATGGCCATATTCCCTAGTAAGGGTAGCCTCGGCGAGGCTAGCTTGGCTGCCGAAAACGGCCGCCGGGCTGTTTGCGCTTAGACGGCCCTTTAAAACAAAAGTTCTCTACGGAATAAAATGCAGTGCAAGGACAAAACGGCGGCAAAAAGGGCCAGAACAATAGTACCATTCTTTACAGTACAGTACTTATAGAGTAATCTATTTATTTTAAATATTTATTATTTTGTTGTTATTATTTGTATGCCATTCCGGCTTACACTGAAATGCAGGTTACACCACGTCTTAAGAATGTATCCACGTCGAGGACCCCCTGTAATTACTCTATTAAGACAAACAGCTTTTCACACTTGATCACAGTATACTATTGAATATATTCTTGTAATATGCAGTGGTGGTCCATGAGCACTGTACCATGTGTGTCCAGCCGTGCTTTGGTGTCTCGTTGCTGCCTTGGTTAAACAACTGACGTTTGCAAATCCAGTGTAGCTCAACACCAAATTGATCCTTTACAAACAAAAGGCATTCCCAACAGAACAATTTGCAGTGCCCTTCAGAAGCCGTAAGCCATGGATACAGTTCATTGTTCATTGACTGGAAGTGGCGGACAAACACCTTCCCAATCGTGGACAGGTTAGCTAATAGCTATGCTACGACATTATTGCGGATCAGCCAAGCTAACACTTTTGCGAAGCTTGGTTGCTGAGGATAGTATCGCCTTACTGCAGTGAGCATTCAATCACGTTGCATTCAACGTGATGCCCTATAGATGCCCTAGCACTTAGGGCGGCCGGCAGATTTCATACAGCCTGACGACAAAAGTTAAATGAATTCTAATTGGCTAAAAATGCCAATAGAAAATTACAGGACTTGAAGAATTGTAACCAAATGGATATAATATGACTTGAAAAGAACAGAATATGGATAATAATTTTATATATAAACAATATAAAAATATATATTTAGTAAAAATACATTTAAAATTAAATTGACTTTTATTATAGTGTGAAGGGAATCATATATTAGGTTGTTATTATGTGCTGATTTCTTGTTTAGAATAGTGTGCATTGCTATCGATCTATGGCATAGATAGATAGCATAGATCTGTTGAAAGTATGAGCTGGGACCTTGGTCCAGCTGTTGGTGGCGCCCGGCTATCTCCTTTGTGTTATGTCTGTAATGTGCAAGGCTTTGCTGAATGAATAAAAAGCAAGCGGGGACACTTAAGTGACAAGAAAGCTGTTGCCAACGCATGAGAATGTACACCAAGCGTTTCCCTTTGCCGGCAAAGAAAAATCAATCTTGGCTAGTCTGAGTTACTATTTTGCTGTTTAGCAGCAGGGCTTGTCTTAGTCTACTTTTAAAGATAACACTGACATAACGTTATCATAATTATTATAGTTTATTATAGTTATGATAATGTCAGGTTATGTTAGGCTAGTGAAGAAGGCCTTGCTGGCCCAGATGGCTCACCACTTATAATATGATATAATAGGGCTGGCACATCAATAAATGCAGGGATATTTGAATGAAAGTTATCAAAATATTTATTTTAATAACATGGAATTCAAGTTATGAAAGATGATTTAATCATCAAAGCCATGTCCAAAGTCCGGCCCGGGGGCCAAATGCGGCCCGTGGTCAATTTCCATCCGGCCCGCAGCCTCTGTCATAAAATCAATAACGTCTGGCCCGCATGGAGAATGAATACATTAGGCAGCAGCGCTGTTACATGCATTTGCTAATTGCTGTCATCTATAGGCTCAATTAGGAACAGCAAATTAATATATGAGTAATTGACTGTATGAGCCCCTAACTTTCTAAAATGGCGACAATCAACAAAAGGAGGAAAGTTGACTGCGAGGGCCGACAGTTCAAGGATGAGTGGAAATCGGACTATTTCTTCACTGAAATACGGAACAACTGTGTCTGCTTCATTTGTAAAGAGACAGTGGCTGTTTTTAAAGAGTTCAATGTGAAGCGACATTACCAAACAAAACATGATGACGTATATGGAACGATCACAGGTAATGAACGCAGCGAGAAACTGAAACATCTTGAAGCTAGTTTAATCTCACAGCAGCAATATTTTACACCTTTTACCGACAGCTGGATAAGGACAAGTTCGAGAGATTCGAGCATTAGGTAAGAAAATGCTAAGCTTGTTCAGGTCGATGTATTTGTGTGAGAAGACATTCTCGGTTATGAACTTAAATAAGTGCGGTGTGAGGACACGGCTATTGGACTCTCACTTACAAGACATCTTGCGCATCCATACTACTGCCATAAACTCACACCTGGCCTTTGTCCTGCACTCCAGATCTCGTTTCACCCATCACACTCATGCGGACAAGTAATTTCTCATTTACGATCAGTCTGAAAACATTTTTTTTTTAAACTTTTCACTCCAGAATAATACCCATTTAAAAATCCAATCAACATTCAACGAATGTCATATTTTAAATGAGCCCTGCACTTGTTGATATGACTATAACTTGTTCATTTCTCTGTTATTGTGTTTACAATTTTTATAAATATTAAACTGCCATGATGAGACATTTTTTTATGTTTCAAATGTAATTTGCACCCAAGAGTACAATTACTTCTGTTCAACTGTTACAAAAAAGTTAAAGTGTTAAAAAAAAGTGAAGTTAAGTGAATATTCAATTTCAATATTTAGTGTCAATTCAATTTTGATATGCACGTTTCAAATGAACCAAAACACATGCTTAATTAAGATAGAAGAAATTAAAATAAAAAAGAAAATGTTAAACATAGAACGGCTCGCTGAAATGTATTTAAATTAATTGCTGTTATATGTAAAGAATGCCCGCCAAGGTTGGCCCCCCCTACATTTTTACCACACCAAATCTGGCCCCATTTGCAAAAAATTTGGACACCCCTGATTTATGGGGTCTTTGTGAGATTTCATTTTGGATTTAACGAAGGTTGAAAGTCAAATGTACCTTTTCTAGTTCCAGGTGAATGGAAACAACTTCATAATTTCCTTTATTTATACTGCATAAATAAAGGAATATCTTACCTTCAAAGCACTTCACATCTGCGGTGTGGCTCTCGTTTAGCGGTCGTATCGCACTACAAAAGTGGGATTAATCACCTGCCATTGGGATCACATAACATTATCCTTGAGCAAGATACTGAACCTCCAGTTGCTTCTGATGCGGCCTCATCAGTAGGTGAATGAGTTGTCGATTGTGAAGCGCTTTGAGGTTCCTGTAAGATGAAAAGGTGTGATATTAACTATGTACAATTTAAGATACATCATGATTTACCAAATTACTAAACAGTCAGTACAAATCACTGAGTCATTTTCGATAAGCAAAGAAATGCAACGATAAATATAGATACAGTAAATATATGATGATGAATATAATCTTGTAAATTATGTTTTGCAATTTACGACCTATGTCTCAATGGTCGACTCAGTCGAGTGACCCAGACTGAAACCGGACGGTGACGTCGGGTCCTTTTTATTTTTACTTTCCCCCTTCGCAACCCGGTCTATTACAAATTTCCAACCTTCCCTGATGCCAGCACTCGGCCGTTTTGGTGATTCCGACAATGGCAATTCATTGGTTAAGAAGTCCCGAAGAAACACGATTCCAAACGAACGCCGCTGTGCATGATGGGAAAATAGTATTCGTCAAATCGCCATCTTTGCTGGATACAAGCTAGCAAGCTTCAATCAATTGCCTTCGAATGATAATTTCTGTTTAATAACAACTGTTTAAACTGGCTACGATTGATAATTTTAAACAAAAACTTAAGAAAGGGCGTTTGATACCCAACTGAAGATAGTTCCCACGCATAAGACGTACGGCTTACTTGTTAGTTAGCGCTCGAGTGGAGTAGTTAACATGGGCCGCTCACGAAGCAGAAGCTCATCCCGGTCCAAACACTCCAAAAGCAGCAAACACAGCAAGAAAAGAAGTCGGTCGCGATCCAGAGACAGGGAGAGGTCAAAGAAGCGCTCGAAGTCAAGAGAATCGAAGAGAAACAGGCGCAGAAATTCACGTTCTCGTTCCCGGTCTGCCACAACCTCATCTCGAAGGGACAGAGCAGCATCCCCGCCAGAGCGCATCGACATTTTCGGAAGGACATTGAGCAAGAGGAATGCCCTTGACGAGAAACAGAGAAAGGAGGAAGAGGAAAGAAAAGCAGAAATGGAACGGCAGAGAAAAATGTGAGTATATTGTACAAGACATTCGTAAACGGCGGCTCGTCACTTAAATGATGGACTACATGCTAAGCTAATATGCTAAGTTAGCTTTGTGCTTTTGACAACGGTAGCCCTTAGCCCAGGGCTTGGCTGGGCAAGGCCTCGTGGGCTAATCTGTACAATTGCCAAGTTTATACTTGATTTCAGTTATTGTTATTCTAATTTATATTCGTCAGGTCAATGGTATCTCCGTCTCACTTCGACTACGGATTGTTTGCGCTAACGTTGATCGTTCAATGAATCAGTGTAGATTAATATTACGCATACTGTAGCCGCATTGCATTATTTCTGTGATTCTCTGTCATCAATGTCGAAATAGTGATGGATTCCACACTACTTAGGTTTGTTAGTAATTGATGCAAATAAATCAAACACCAGCGTATGATAACGATATATTACTAGAGCAGGTTTTGTACCTAATTTTTTTTAATTCATTGATATACCAACCACTAGAATGGAAGACCAAAGCCTCGTCATTTTGAATCAGTATTAATATAGTGACTAGATTTAAGTGACTATACGGACTTTTTAATAGTAATTAAGTAAAATATCCAAAATAATCTCACCCCATTGTTCTTCAGAATGTCAGGTTTTATAATTTATTAGGAAGCCCACATTAGTTAGACATTTGCAGTTAAGATTCAAGGCATTGACAGACTTTTTTGTCTTTACTGTTAGTAGGCACAGAGTGCACCACTTACATTTTTAGCAGCTAATTTTAGTGCTGATTTTTTTTTTGTGTCATTACTGTGTTTGAATGCACCAAGTGCACCACATACATGTTTAGCAACTAATTTTAGTGCCGAAGACTTGTGCTGTATCATACTATGACGGTGCAACTAATTAGCAGTGTCCTAGCGTCCCCAATCGGTGATTGAAGTAGATTCATTTATTTATTTTAAGTAAATTAAATGATGGTGTGTTGGTGGCCCTGTGATTTGATGGCATAACAGCAGAGTTGCTCTAACTCAGCTTAGCCATTTTGGTAACAGCTGCAAAGGCTTAGCGCTGGGTGCTATAACAGTATTTATTGCCATGATGATAGATATTTGTAAATCCTTATTGTCATTTACAATATTTTAAACAAAGATTTCTGCACGGTTTGCATTCAGTAAGCATAAGAATCTTTACCAAAGAGTTTTTGTTCCTGCAACATTTACGTCTATGGGGTTGTTAATGGCAGCTTGCATGGTTTTCTGACACGCTGCTGTGAGGTTACACACACCCAAATGCACACGCTCCAGTTTGACAGTGGAGGAGCAAGAAGAAAAAAACAGCAGCGCCAAAATGCAAGAAGTTGCATCTTCAACTCATCAGACAGGCAGGGTCCCGAGAGGCTTCCTTGTGCTTCTAACATTATCTGCAGCCGTATTGTGAGCAGGATGAGGCGAGATGCTGCAGCAGCTAGTTTGGGTGCAAGTCAAGTACAAATCAGTAATCATGGCCTGAAAGGATTACTGGGAGTAATTAAAAGAGGGAAAGACTGAGAAGCCATGCTAATTGTTAAGCGAATTGATTGTTACTGCGATAAAACTGAATAAGTTTTCTTGTGAGATTGATTAAACTTCACAATGGTGTTGCTGGATCCACGTTAAAGCGCTAAACTGCATAGAAATACTTTTATCTAATTTTGAAAATAATTTCCTGTCAAACTTGATTTTCATGCTGCATTATCTTCTTTTTTGTTAAATGTGTAGACCACTGTGCCACTTGTTTACATTTTGCTCATTTTATTGAGCAAATTTACTGGATGCAACTTTCATGTAATTCACATCTGTTTTGAATCACTTCAAGTAAGAAAATGTAAGCATTCAGTGTTTTCTATGTAGAAAAGTGAAACTATATCATTACAATAAATATGGGCCATATCATATTGAATATTTTTTACATATCCCCCTTCACTACAGATGTAATGTAATATTTTCCCTATGTAAATATGCGTCATAATAACATCAATATGGCACCAAAGCTTAAGAATCCACACATACATTACATCACCCTTAATATAGGCTAATCAAGCAACACTTGATTTCCAGAGTATTTTAAATCAATTTTGTTACGATTGTTTTAAACCTACTGTATATGGCACACACTTACATATTTTTGTGGAAAAAAACAGTTCACAAACCAGTTTGTTTGAGTGCAGGAAAGATGTCTTTAAGGTTTAAAAACATATGTTGGATTTACATATTTGTTTTTATGATTGTTGCTTCAAAGTAACATTGTTTCCTCAAAGCAACACTGTGCAACAAGTAGCAATAATAAATTCATTTGTCCAAATATATCTTTCCAGTGACAGTCAAAACATGAAGTATGAGAAATGTTTTGTTAACCGCTTCTGAGCAAATGATGAAATAGAATGTTGAATGAACTGCGCTTAAAATCTTTTCAACAAAAAAAAAGACCTCTCTGTCGTAGTCGATCAGTTTCCTTCCTTCATCATGCTGATAATTTTGTCCTTGTAAAATCAGGCCCTATTACGAAATTTCCTTGATGTCTTTTGTTTTTCATATCAGGCATTCTTCTTTTCTTGTTTGATAAACAAGGATGTTGATCACTATGAAAATCTAGATTTCCATCTTTTGAGTCAGATGGAATATTGTGGAAATGCGAGCCACAGAAAGTTTTTGCATCAATCACTGCAAAATATGCACTTGAATTGTTGGAGATATACAAGCATTTTGCGGGAGAAATTCACAACAGCATTAGAGCAAAAAGAGATGCCTATTACCATTCTAAATATATAAGTGTTGTAGTCATGATTATTTTGTCATCTCTATGCTAAAATATCCATCCAGCCCATTTTCTAGAGTTGCTTATCCTCACAGACTTGCTGGTATCTATCCTAGCTGGCTTCGGGCAATAGGCGTGGAACACCCTGAACTGGTTGCTGGCCAACAACCATTCACGCACCCAATCACACTTAGTCCACCTGCCGTGCATGTTTTTGGTGTGTAGGAGGAAGACAGAGTGCCCGGAAAGGACCCACGCAGGCTCTTGAAGAAAATACAAACGCAACACAAGAAGGCCAGAGCTGGGTGGATTTGAATCCAGGTCCCTTTAACTGTGTTGCGGACATGCTATTCACTGCGCCACCAAGCCACCCTATGCTAAAATAATGTTGGAAAATGAGAAAAAATCGTACATAAATTTGAACAACGTACTACTTTTTAATGTCTACATTTCAACAGATATACAAAAACAAAGATTACGAAAGAACTACACAACTGCAAAGCACAACTTGAACTAGTATGCTAACAGTGTGACTGGTTGTGTTGGCAGTTGTGTTGGTTTGAAGCAACATACAGAAATTAAGATCTGTAGAATCAATCCTGAACAAATTTGCACTGTCTTTAGAACAATATCTATTTCCTCAACAATTTTTTTTCACACTTACTTCAAATCTAGTGAACCGCACACAGTGGAACATCTTTTTAGCAGGAAGACTGGTGCAACAGTGTGATGCAACCTCTCCTTTCCAATGCAAGTGAACTGAATTTGTGAAAATGGGTGCACTGGAGATCTTGACTACATCTTGAGATTTCGGGAAAAATCTTGCTTTCTTTAGTTTCCGCAAATACACACGAAGCTATTAACATTTATTCAGTTTGTTTGCTGAAAGCAACATTGTGTGGTATAGGGTGAATAACTAATACACATGACAAAAACATTCCATCCATCCATTTTCTAGAGCCACTTATCCTTACATAGGTCGCAGGCTTGCTGGTGCCTATCCCAGCATACTTCGGGCAATAGGGGGGTGGCACGCTGAACTGGTTGCCATCTAATTGCAGGGCACACAGAGACAACCAACCATTCACACACCCAATCACACCTAAGGACAATTTAGTATGTCCAATACACTTGCCATGCATGTTTTTGGAGTGTGGGAGGAAGCCGGAGTGCCCGGAAAGAACCCATGTGGGCTTCGGGGAGAACATGAAAACTCTACACAGGAAGACCGGAGCGAGGTGGATTTGAACTCGGGTTCCTGAACTGTGAGATGGACATGCTAATCACTGCGCCACGAGCTGCCACAAAACATACTAAAAACACAAATAAAGTGTTTGCACACATGAAAGTGGATCCACACAGTGCCTTTTTATTTAAAAATATAATCTAAAAAAAAAATCGAAAAATATATTTCATCCTTCCGTTTTCCTCAAAAAGACAAATGACTATTGAGCAATTTATCTGTGCATATAGGGTCCATCAAGTCTTTTTCTATAGAAGCTAATGCTCATGTTTTGTTTTTACACGCAATATATTTTTGAATAAAATTTGGTTAAAATTGTAACTGTTCAGAATAACAAGAAAAAACATAAATGATATTTTATTAGCTATATCTCCTTTCCCTTGGATATATTTTTTTTTTGCCAAATCTTATAAAGTCATTTTCACCAGTGCTTCTCTGTTCCCTAAGTCGTCAACAGGAGATTGAAGAAAAGCTTATCGAGGAGGAGACTGCTCGGCGAGTGGAGGAGCTGGTGGCCAAGCGGGTGGAAGAGGAGCTAGAGAAGCGTAAAGACGAGATTGAGCAGGAGGTGTTGCGTCGCGTTGATGAGGCAAAGCGCATCATGGAGCGACAGCTGCTCGAGGAGCTGGAAAGACAACGACATGCTGAGTTGGCAGCACAAAAGGCCAGAGAGGTAACGCTTGGTCGTTTGGAACGCAGCCCCTCCTTTTTCTCCTTACCACCCCAACCATTTACCATTCTCTATCTGAAACTCGGTTGAGAACATTTATTAGGAAGGCCCCTCGTCCAGTGTCCTGTTGAAAATAAAATCAATGCGTTAAAATATTCACTGCCAATGGGACTGTTGAGCCCTGTTTCCATTAAGCTGTACATTGTGGGTCAGTTTGATAAACTCCTTCATTATTTCCTGATGTCAAGTCGTGAAAGCTGTCTACTGATTTAAAAAAAAAACAAAAAACTTTTTTGTTTGTTTTTTTGGCTTCCTGTTGCTGGGGTACAAACCACATCATGTACCGATAATGTGACCGGAGATCCGGGTCGATTAGATTATTTTTAGCTGATGGTAAAGATTGGAGTTTTATGATTTTTTTTTTTTTTTTTAATTACAGTGCCTAAAAATTTAAGGGCAACACAACACAATCTACAGTACACAGATATTGCCAAAAGAAAAATTAAAGTGTTCACTAGGGGTGCACCGAAATGAAAATGTTTGGCTGAAACCAAAAAATGGAAAACCATCAGCCAAAAGCGAAAAGAAATTAAACTTTCTTAGTATGTCGCCCTGAAGCAGCCAATCTACTTCCACTCCACTGTTTATGCCACACGCGGCGCCCTTCACAATTCTGTAAATGATACAAAAAATGAAATAAAACTGCATACTTAAAGCGCTGAATATTATTATTATTCAGTTTAACACATTGTTAAAATAGATAAATAATTTTAATGTACCCCAGTTTTATATGGTAGATGTTAAAACTTTTTATAAAACACAGGTTTATTCTCTATTTTGATTCACTGTCATACCAACCTCTAGAATGGACACATCTCTAGTTATTTTGATGAGAAATTGTAAACATAAGTAACGGAATAGTAATTAAGTAAAATAATAGTAATAAAATAAGCAATTTCAGTACATATCATTGTTGATATCCGTCAGCTTTTATAGATTGATAAGAAGCCCACATTGTTGAGGGATTTGCAGTTATTCACGGTCGATGCGGGCTTGTTTTTAATAGTGAGTATTTATTTATGAATGTGTGTTTTTGTGTGTGTGTATATATTTATATATATATATATATATATATATATATATATATATATATATATATATATATACACACACACACAGTGGGTTTCATGACAGTTGTTGATTTTAATCATAAAGTGGGACGAATGTCTTAAACAGGGGATGAAAATCTCAGTATTCCACATCGTAACGTGAAAACAACGTAAGCCAGGGACATCGTAACCCAGGGCTCCACTGTATGTATATAGCAGCTCGTGGTTGTGCCAAATTATATAAAGGCATCTTAATTGATTTGTGGTGTCTTTGCCTCTTTAATCAGCAATTGAGTATGATTTCTTTTTTAAAGTCAGTGCTTAGAGGTAAAGATGTGATGTGAAAACGGAGTTGTGAGAACTCTAGCTAGGCACTCTACTACCACAACTACCAAGTTTAACTTAAAAATAAAAGCCTCCCACGGCTATTGCGTTATTGTGCATGTCTTATGGTGTGTTTGTTTCGAAGTTGGGCTCTGTAACATGTGATGACGTTCCTTCTTCCTCAGTACAGTGTTATGAAAAAGTATCTGAACCCTTTGGCATTTCTGACATTTCTGCATAAAATCACCATCAAATGTGATCTGATCTTTGTCAAAATCACATAGATGAAACAACAGTGTTTGCTTTAGCTAAAACCACCCAAACCATAATAGGTTTTCATCTTCTAATGAGGATAGCATGAAAACAATAACAGAAGGGGGAGAAATAAGTAACTGAACCATCACATTTAATATTTTGTGGCCTCCCTTTTGGCAGCAATAACTTCAACCAGTCGCTTCCTGTAGCTGCAGATTAGTCGGGCACATCGATCTGGTCTAATCTTGCCCCATTCTTTATAAAACTGCTGTAGTTCAGTCAGATTCCTGGGATGTCTGGTATGAATCACTCTCTTGAGGTCATGCCACAGCATCTAAATGGGGTTCAAGTCTGGACTTTGACTTGGCCACTCCAGAATGTGTATTTTGTTCTTCTGAAACCATTCTTAAGTTGATTTACTTGTGTGTTTTGGATCATTGTCTAGTTTCAGCATCCATCCTCTTTTTAGCTTCAACTGTCTGACAGACTGCCTCGGGGCCTTTTCCTGCAAAACATCCTGATAAACTTAATGATTGCAAGTTGTCCAGGCCCTGCGGGAGCAAAACAGCCCCAAACCATGAAGCACCCTCCATCATGCTTCATAATGGGGATGAGGTGTTGAGGTTGGTGAGCTGTTCCATTTTTCCTCCACACATGACGTTGTGTGTTCCTTCCAAACAATTCAACTTTGGTTTCATCAGTGCACAAAATATTTTGCCAAAACCTCTGAGTGTCCAAGTGTCTTTTAGCGAACATTAAACGAGCAACAATGTCTTTTTTAGACAGCAGTTTCTTCCCCTGTGGAGTCCTCCCATGAACACCATTCTTGGCCAATGTTTTACATATAGTTGATGCGTGCACAGAGATATTGGTCTGTGCCAGTGATTTCTGTACGTCTTTAGCAGACACTCTAGGGTTCTTTTTTACCTCTGAGTATTCTGCGCTGAACTCTTGGCGTCATCTTTGGTGGACAGCCACTCCTTGGGAGAGAAGCAACAGTGTCAAACTCTCTCCATTTGTAGACATCTTCTCTGACTGTTGATTGATGAACATTCAGACTTTTAGAAATGGTTTTGTATCCTTCGCCGGCTTTTTACAAACCAACAATTCTTGATCGCAGGTCTTCAGACAGCTCCTTTGAGCAAACTATGGTGCACATCAGACAATGCTTCTCATCAAGGTGTGTGTTTATTGTGGGCAGGGCAGTTTTAAGCCACTCATCAGTGATTGGGCACACAGATGACTTAAATTGTTTGGTAAAAATTGGTTTCAATTGCTCTTTAAGTATGCTTAGGCAGAGGCTTCAGTTACTTATTCCTCCCCCTTCTGTCGTTCTTTGCATCCTATCCTCATTAAAAGATGAAAACCTATAAATGTTCAGGTGGTTTTAATTATAGCAGACGCTGTTGTTTTATCTGTGTGATTTTAACAAAGATCAGATCACATTTGATGGTGATTTAATTCAGAAATGTGAACAATTCCAAAATGTTCAGATACTTATTCATACCACTGTGGGTCTTTTCTTGGCTTTCCTGTATTCCCAGGAAAGAAATAGAAACTCTGCTGTGCTTTCCTTTCTTTACTTTGAAATGCTTACACTAGATACGTACCAAGGGACGCCCCACTCCTTGTTGTTTGTGTGCTTGAAAAATTCAGACAGTTGCCTGCTGGCATCGTTTTTGCGTGATTACAACATAAATTTTTGAGTGTATTGTTTTGGGTTTTATTCTAGGCCAAAAACCAAAATGGAATTTTTGCCATCTTTGGCCAAAGATTCGGTGCATCCCTGGTGTTTTAACACTCCATACAACATCGTAAAACACACATACAGAAACAATGGAAGTAAGCACAGGTGGGACATGTAATGTTTTAGGCTAATTCGTTGAAATCACTGCTCACTAGCTATTTAAGAGGTGTTATGTAGGCATAGATTTGTACAACATAAGGCATTTTGGGTGCACTTTTTTCTGTCCTCAATATATTGTCAGCGTTTCGAATTGGGACTTTGTTTTGTTAGATCATCAAAAACTTATGACTTAGACTATCGCAGGGGTGTCAAACTCATTTTTGTCATGACCACGTTGTAGTTACTGTCGGAGGGCCATTGGTACTGTGCTCAAATCAATTTTAAGTATGATCATCACACATTTACACATTTTAAAATCAGAGGCTGCTAAAAACTGTTCAAATGGGGTATTGGTTACAAAAAATGTGTAAAAGTTGACGATAACTTGCAAATTTGGTATTTTAGCCAGAAACCTGAAGTCAAAATTAGCATTTTACAGGCCGCATAACATTATGTGGTGGGCAAGATCTGGCCCCTGGGCCTAGAATTTGACACCTGTGCTCTATCGCAAATATAATGTTCTCAGGACATCCCTACTTATAGCCCTTTTCAGACCAAGAAGCCCAGGAACTCTTGGTAGCAGGGGTTGCTGGTCCGAGGTACTTAAGTGTAGCCCACAAGTTTGCATGCACGCCCAGCGACAGTGGACGACGACGTAGTTTGTTCATATCGGACTGATGACATGAAGGGAAAAAAATGCACTACAGTTACTATCCAACAGTCTCACTAATTAAAAATAAAAAACTGAAAGACAATAAAGCAGGATGATGAACAAAAGAAGGGTTTACATTTGTCACCACACAGTTTGAGTGGATCCAAATTCTGGTTTTCTTTATGAATATACAGTTTTGTTAGCTTGATACTAATACATTTATATACTTTAATAGAGCTGTACAACCCATCTAGCTACGAATTTCTGACAGAGCAAGCACTTTCGAAAAGTAAATTGACTGATCGGCACTGACAAAGATTGACGGACGAAGTTCAACCAACTTCTCGGCATACGTTGGCACAACAAGCACCCTCAAGTGCTCCTGGGTAGGTAGACAAAGACCCGAGTAGAAAGTGGGTGCTCAGTTAGGACCTGGTCAAACCATGGCAAGTCCGGAAAATTTTTGTGTGTGGAAGGAGTGGAGAACTCAAGCTTCTTGGGTATATCAGGAAACTCCTGATTAAGTTCTTGCGGTCTGGAAGGGGCTTTTGTTGGTGGATGTCCATCACTCATTTTAGGCATCAGAGATGAAAAATGTTTTCGTCTTGTTGCATTTGTCTGTCTTTGCATAGAATTCATGGGTAGGTTGCACTGTCATGCTGCGTCGGACTATTAACATATCACAGCTGTCATGTGACCAGCAACAAATGACAGAAAAATTGCAAATCTAATCAGGTTTCTGTTCTGAACCACAGTGGCACATTTAGCTGCTTAGTGGAAACATGACTTTACAACTCCATTGAAGTGTTATCCGACAGTGAGATATTACTTTCATGCTAAATTTGAACGTTAAATTAAACATAAAAGCGAAGATTTATGTTAATCTTGTTTTTGCAATATTATCGCTCATCCTGGAGGAGAGATAGACAAGTCGACCCCTTAAATCTTGCCCCCAAAATGCACAGTATTTTAAATATAGCATATATAATTTACAATCTCCAGAGAAATTCAGCCGTGTACACCCCTGGCCTTTGAAACTCCATATTTAATTTATTTGTTTTGTTCGAGCGTAGTGGTATAGTAAAAAATCGGAAACACATATGGCTCGTCATCCATGCATCTTCTGAATCAATTAGCTGTTCTTTTTTTACTTAAAGAGACAATGTGTAAGATTTAGACGTATTTCCGTATTTCATTACGGACAGTAGGGAGGTGCTGAATTTACCATTGCCCGTAACTATAATAGCTTTTTAATGAAAAACGGTTTAAATCTTACACATTGTCCGTTTAATACTGTATAGGCATGAGCCAATATTAGATTCTGACGGTGTGATAACCTTGAGCAAAAATAACATGTCATGGTAAAATGGTATTAAAATTACAACTTGCTATTTTACATTGAACACAATCTAGTTTATTTTTAAAGAAAATATTGAACATTTGGTACATTAAAAACATGTACCATGTTTAAGTACCAATAAATGAGTTAATTAATTTTTTAATCTTCTTATTTTTTAATTGTTCTTAGAAAGTCTCAGTGCCCCATCACCGGTAAGATGTTTTTAAGACAAAGATCTCCCCCTTAGCCTCGATGCATCCCAAGAAGGAAAAAAAAAACAACCATCTAGATATTGTCAGAGGCAGCTTGAGTCAAGTCTGAAAGCCCGAGTGATATCTATCACCAAATTGCACCACACTTCCGCAAATGTCCACTGTGAGGCACCCAAGTCTTCTAAATCTTCTAAAATATTATTGTTATATATTTTCAAAATAATTTGGAATGTTATCACTTATAACCATCATAAACAGATAAGTATACAGAAAGTTTGACTAGCAGGAGCCATAATTATGTTTCTTATTTAAAAAAAATAAAGAGTTTTTGAAGTCACGTTTCGAGGGCCATGTTGTAATATCCCCCCAAAAAAGCACGGCGTGCATGCTCAGCATCAACTTTCAACTTGATTTTGATTTGTAAAGATTTGTCCAATCATCTCCCAAAAGTGGGCAACGTCATCAAAATTGACATGTTCCCCAGCATGATGCCCAGGTCCAAAGGGGTTAAGACAAAGACATCCCCCATGCATGCGAAGGAAAGGAAAATAATAAAGGTTGCCGCTGTCTACTTATTTTTAGAGGCGGCTTATTGAGCAATTCTGCAAGCAGCCAATCATTTTAACATCCTCTTTGTTAGGTTAAGAAAACAACAACAAAAAAACACTCATTACCAGGTCTAGACAGTATTAGCGGATATTGAAACCTTGACTTTTTAACACCGCGGTAAACCGTCAACTTGCTCATTGGCCCATCTCTAATAGTGTGTCAGGTTGGTTTTAACAATACTTTTGACAAGGGGCAATCTAAAAGTAATTTTCAATTGACCCAACATGTAGTTTGTATTCATTTCTGAACACTCTATTTAAAATGTTTATATGAAATAAACTGATATGTATGTGTTTGAAAGTATCTACTTCCTGTCAGCCATTTTGGATCCGACAATTGAAGTCCTTGCAGAAATATAGAGCTGTGATTGAATTCCTTAAGAGAACCACCAATAAACGTTTACAAAAGACTAGAAAAGGTTCTTTGGCTTGTTGCAACTAGCTTTACCAATCACCAAAAAACAGAGGTAGGCAACCAGTCCTACAGAGCCGCTATCCTGCATATATTCAATCTCCTTCCTATAAAACACCTGATTCAAATGATCAGAATCGTTATGAGGCTTCTGCAGAACTTGTTGATGAGTTGATTATTTGAGTCAGGTGTGATGTTGGAGACACACATAGCGGCTCTCCAGGAGCACGTTCAGGCGATCTCTGCGACATGCAAAGAAAGAAACAGGGCAAAGGTTGAGAATCTTGTCAATCACAAAAAAGTTGAACTTTTTGGAACAGCCATGAAAATGCTGTCAAGTTTGTTGAGGAAGCTTGACATTTCAAAGGTTTGTGATGCCAACAAGTAAGCCAGATTCATAGCATGTTAAGATCCTTATAGAGTTATTTTCCAGTCACTTTCCAGTCATTTGAAAATGTTCTGGGTACCTGTTCCGAAACAAATAAGTCATGCTTTTGCTTGTCGTACATCCAATAATTATGTAATTCTAGGACATTTTTGAATCATCTATATTTAAACCAGTATTTTCAGTATGTTAAAATTTAAGTTAAAAAAATAGTAACTTTGTTTCGTAAATTCAACAGGGCTCATTACTTTTTGACGGCCTCTCCTGCAATAACTTTCTGGCGTTTTGAAAATTTCTATGATTAGTGAATAAATTAAGATTAGTGATTCAATTTCCGTGAAAGTGAATACATCATAAAACAATCATCGTGATCTCAAAATTGAGAGGTAAAAGCAGACAACTATATCAACTTTCTCGAACCACAAATGCAATATTATGGAGTGTTGATTTTACAGACAAATTCAGATAAGCCTAACTCCCCCTTCTTGCACAGGGGCTATATCTCGGGTGAGAGCTGTAGACGATGCACAATTGTCACCACTTGTTCAGTAACTTTCCTCACACACATGCACACAAACAACGTTGCTTTTATCAGAACCTTCTTTTGTCTAGTTTGTTCTATTTGATACCAATGTTTTTTTGTTTTTGTTTTTTGCTTATAACACAAATTAAATTCAAACAACAAATGTACTGTGTTTTCTTCATGACTTGCTTCCCCTAGGGCTGTAAAGAGTGATATTATTTGTAACCACCTTCCTAACTAGCACTTGACCTGAGCTGGCCCGCAGCCTTTCAGCTCAGCTGTGACTTGTGTCCTGTTCTGTAAGTGTTACCGTGGTCCGGTTCTTCTTGAACATACACAAACACCACGTTGTGCTGTACTCTCCTTCACTCTGCTATCATCTGGGGATGTGCTGTTGCACAAACGAAAAACAGTACATGGATTGCGAGCTGTGGCTGCAGGCTTGGCAGTGCAGAAATCAGTTATAACGGGGAGTACCGCTGGTGCGGTCCGGCAGAGTTCCCCATACCTACCTACGCACCTACCTACCCACCCCAGGAGCGTTTCTCTCTCTGCAGGGGCCACACAGTCCGGACGAGACAGTAAATATACAACTGTTTTATGCGGAATGCTTTCACCAGTTGTGTAGGTACACAGGCAAGGAAAATCCGTAGGTATACATACATTGGTGAGCCAAAACTATTCCCTATTTTATTTTGTGTATTTTTCTTTCTTAGGACATGTAACTGTATATTCTAGATTGTCTGTTATTGATACTTACTTTGAGTGTGATGAGTGGAATTCCACTGAATTCATTTGAAATTAAGTTTTTCACATTACTACAGAATGCTCTTGATGTGGCAATTTTTTGGGGGGAAGATAACAGCTGTAGCTGGACGGGAAAGGGTTCTTGTGATCCCACACTAAATTTAGAACTATTCGAAGTGGCTGAAAAGAGTGCCACAATGAGGTCATCGGCAAAACACTTTAAAATTATAAAACAAAAACAAAAGAACAATTTCGCTGTGGTGTAATATTTGAAATGAGTGTGCATGTATGTGTGGCACATTAGAGTGTTGAAGATATGATGCACCTCTAACCTGTTTGTGTGCTAACATGACATCGTGTCACCCATCCAGGAGGAAGAAAAATCAAAGCGGGAGGAGCTTGAAAAAATCTTGGAGGAGAATAACCGTAAGATTGCAGAGGCCCAGGCAAAGCTGGTATGATTTAATTCTAAATGTATTCTATTTTTGGTGTTTTTGTTGTTGATTGTCACACATCTAGTGCGGTTGAAATCAGTAGTTTACATCAGTAGTTTACATTTATTATATAATAATTCTAATGCTTTTTTTCCACCTTCACCATCTGACAACGTTAGATTCACTCACTATTTTATGGAATATAGTGTTATATATAGTGGACCTTGTTTTCTGCGGATGATGGTGAAATGAAATCCGCAAAATAGCAGGCCAGTAGTTTTAAAATTATTAAACATTATACAGTAAGTTTACACTTTTCCCTTTCTGTTTCCATCTCTTGGCCGTAGTCGGGGAACATGGAAGGCTGGGGTTGCCCTCGGAGTAACGGCCGTAGGACGTTGACCAAGAGTAGAGCCCGTAGCTATCCAAACATAACAGGGAACCAGAGTTTACACTCAAAATTCCAGTTTGTTACAGCTTGTAACGTCTTCCCAACGGTCTGTTTTGTCCTCAACGTGTTCCTCCTGCTGCGTGTTCTCACTCGTGTCTAGACCAGTGGTCTAGACCAGTGGTCCCCAACCCCGTGGATCAACTGGTACCGGGCCGCGTGGGCTGCACCCGAAGTAATGTTTTGGGGATTATTTAGTTTAATGCTACGTGCACACCGAACGAAGGCGAAGAAGCGGAGAGTTTTGTATTGTAGTCAATGGAGTTTGCGCGACTGGGCGCGAATGCGCGTCGGGCGACGTGATGGACGCGAATGGAGCGACGCGAATAGCCGCGCGCGGTCACATCGCGTGAAGTAAAGTATACTTTTTTCGCTTTTCGCGTCGCGCAGAGGCCAGGAATGAATCATGGCGGCCGCTTTGCGGTCACGGGAGCGATCCAACACGGCCAGCTGAGCTTTCAATACAAAACAGAACCAAGCAAGAGCACTCACCTGGCTTGTAGAAAGGCGGAAGTGAGAACTTGGGACACCTGGTATGTGCAGCGTTTGCTTCACTTAACAGCTGTTGAACCGTAGTTACTGTGCTAAGCTAAGGATAGCGCAGCATTGTCAGCACAGTATTTAGCACGGTCTCGGCCACTTGATTGCGACATTGAAAGTTTTATTTTTTGCAGGCGAGTATTGCCGCAAAAAATAAAGGTGCTGTCGGTGAAAGTATTGGCTCTGTCACATCCCAGAAAAGTGAAAGGCGTTGACCGGGCCGCGGTGATCAAAAGGTTGGGGACCACTGTCTTATATTCATCAGACTGAACCTTTATACAAAAATAGATGGATATTTTCAACATAATACCGACCTTCAGTTAGAGTAGTGGTCCCCAACCCCCGGTCCGCGGACCGGTACCGGTGCATGGATCAACTGGTACCGGCCACGTGGACTGCACCCGATGATTTAATTCCAGTTCATACGTTTGTGCTTGAGCTCTGTTTTTTTTGGCGCCGCCTCTGGCCGCTGTTGATATTACATACAAGAATGATGTAAGGCGTTGACTAATTGGTTGATGTTGCTCTGGGAGCCAATTGAGTATCTTGTAGGAGTGCCCGTTAGCTAATTGACTGATTGCTTGGCCAGTCTTGTCCATGCTGTTGGCTGTACCTCCAGCAAGCAGTTTCCACTTCACATGCAAGTGTGCACACATCTGGAGCAATACTGTTGAGTTCAAAACAGATCGCTGTTGTAAAAAATTTGAATTTCGAGTTTAATCTCTGCCTCCCTGTAATCATAATTGGTCATTTATGGGCTCTACTTTAGGTCAATGTTGGAGAAATGACCGTGGCATGTGTGATTACAGTCAACTTGTCTGCTTGGCATGCATGAAACTTTCACTGTGTGTCTCTCTGAAGAAGCACAGACTGAGCAAAGTATAAAGTGCCAAGTAGTGAGGGAACACTGTCTATCCATCCATACATTATCAACCATCTTATCCAGAGTCAGGTCATGGGCAAAGCAGCTTCAGCAGAGAAAGAGCCTAACCCCTAAGTAATATAATTTAATGATAACCATACCTATGATTATATTTAAAATATACTGTTGATCATTAAGAACACATTTATTGGCAAGTTTTTGACATTTATAATCATTTAATTTGGAGCTGCAGCACCTCCCGCTGTCCATAATGAAAAACAGTCTAAATCTTACACAGTGTCCCTTTAAATGAATATTATTCAATTATAAAAATGCATAAAAATGGTAACAGACACAAATATTGTGCATATGTAACGCAGCTTTCTTCAATGCTTTGCTATTGATTTCGTTCAAAATATATCATGTATATCACTTGTTTGCCTTGAGATGGTGTTGGTGATGAGTACAAGAGAGAACTTTTAGGTCGTTTAATTTGTTCCTTTTAATTTTACATTTCCAATGATTCAGGAATTATTGACACATCCACGGGAGCAATATTTATTTTGGGATCATTTTAGGCATATAAATTGAATTAAGTTTAGCTTGGGATCATGCGAAATGCTTCCTGTGATGTCATTCCGCCCACTCGCTAAAGTGCGAACGACTCCTTAGCAACACCCACGTGAGACGCAACAGCCCAAAATGTTACAGATGTGTTTTTATGGGAATATGTACAATGTTAGCTGTAGCTAATGTCAGTTTTACAGTGTAACTTGTTAAGTGTGGATGAAATGAGTAAAGATGAAAAATGGAAGACCACAGTACACCTCAATGCAAAAGCGTTGTAAATCTCTCTGTTTGTTTTGTAATAATTTTGAATTTCAAGTGTAAACTCTTATCACCTTTGGTCATCTTAAACTTTCGGGCACCGCTGAAACAACTGGCACATTCTGTGAGCCTATAGCCACTTAAGCTTGAGTTTGCCGGATGGGAAGGGATAATAGTGCAGTCACTATATAAGGTTTAATAATTTAAGATTCAAGTAAATATGTGAACTGCAACAGCTCGACATCCGAGGAGTGTTTGTGATAAGTGCGTTTTATAGTGACCTCGTCTGTCTGGCATGCAGGAAACCTTCACAGTGCGTCTCTCCACAATATAGGCGAAGCGCGAAGTAACGAGAGTTCACTGTATTGTCTTCTGTTCTGTACTTGTCTGCATGGTTTCCAACTTGCGACTGCATTATTTTTCTGCCAGGCTGAAGATCAGTTGCGCATTGTAGAAGAGCAGAGAAAAATTCACGAAGAAAGAATGAAACTGGAGCAGGACCGACAAAAGCAGCAGAAGGAGGAGCAGAAAATCATCCTTGGCAAGGGCAAGTCCAGACCCAAGCTCTCCTTTTCCCTCAAGGCCGCTGACTGAAGGAACGCTCCCCTTCATCCCCATCCAGCTCTTCTCCTCGTCAACCCGAGTCCTCCCATGTTGTCCTGCTCGCTTCATTTTGGAAGTGCTGAATGAAAGAAGAGGAAAAAGTGGTGCAAATCCAGTGTTTAAACTTGCAAACCCGCATGAAGGTCCAAATCTTCCATCCTGGCAAAGAGGAACAGATCGACCTTGATGGACCCAACTACACCTCGTCTCACCGTTTTTTTCTCTCCCTCTACAGCTAAAACTCAAGTTTGTTTGTGCTTTTGTTGTTTTTTCTTTTTTTTTTTTCTTTTAGGGAATGTTGAACTTCTGATGTGGAACGCTTGTGTGACCCATACTCCAAAATCAGTCTTAATTCAATGTTAGGAGTAACTGCACACCAGTGCTCCGCTCAGATCTTACATGGTCAGTGAATGGGCTATAAAGTGTCCCTGATGAATAGGAGTAATTGTGATGTCTCAATGAAAATACGGTAGTGTCATGTGCGGCTTGGGAGTCGGCCTTGCATTATTAGCTTTCTGTTTAAAATGATCTTACTTAGGCCACAAATCACATCAGAGACTTGAAAGGCTTATTAAGTTGCATCCCTCTGTGAAAGCTTTGCTTATGCCATGGTCATACTGGTCTTTTGACTTTGTTGTCGTAAGTCTTGGTTGAGAAGAAGCTCACTGGAATTCCTTCATTACAGCTAAAATGAAGCCTCCCTCTCAAGGTGACCATAACCAAACCTTGGAACCAATGTATGATTTTATTTTTTCCTTACATGATAGAGGAATGTGATCTGTGGAGAATGAACTGTTCTGTTTGATGTAATCTTGTGAATCCTTGGTATGATGTGCGAACTCACATTCTTTTATTGTTTTAAAACAATCCGTTATCGTCCAACAGGTCACAGTAATTACTCGGAGGTTGTTGTTTTTTCCCCAGAAATGTCACACTGTATATCATTTATGTTCTTTAGCCCTGTAATTGTAAATTCACTTGGCACAAGTTGCGTCCCCCGGTAAGTCTGGAAGGGTAGAGGATGGCCAAATTCAGGTAAGCCATGGATTTAGGTCAGTAAATATGACGTTTGTGTGTCTGCGTGTTGTGTGTGTGTGTGTGTGTGTGTGTTTGCGTGTTTGTGTTGGAATGTGTGCGTATGAGTGTGTGCATGTGTGTGCGCGAGCGAGGGAGAGAAGAGTTGACCTCAGGTGGGTATACTGTTTCATGTAATTTTCCTCATATAGCTTTTTCAAGTTGTCACAAGAATTTACCAATAAATCCATTTCGACATCTCATGTTGGCCTCATCTTTAGTGTGACTTTTTTTTGTCAGTCTTTTCAGGGACTTGGCCGGAACATAATATCTAAATACTTTCCACAGTGTAATATGTTGCATGAAGTTTGGCACATTGCTGCTTTCTTTATTAATTATGAGTTTTATGGTATTGATATTTCTAACCAGACAGTAAAACGGCTTGTCTGCTGAGTTCGCATCTTACCCTGTAGCCGCTTCGCCCCCTTAAAGACGTATAGCTCGATGCCGGCTGATACATGCATCCTGATCGTGGTTCTCTCGAGGCCCGTGGATGATCGAGACTATTTCAGCGGCGTGAATCCTGACATTAAAATTCAAAATTGCGTCAATACACTGCTTTCACTAACATGCGTTCATCTTGTCAAGTCAGTGCCTGTGAACCCAGTATTCATAATAGTTCTGCCCGCGGGTGAATTATATACTGTACTACTGATGTTGATTGTCCCGACTGTACTCCCAAACACATCTCAGCATTTTCTACTCTAAAACATTGTAGCTAACAGTGTTGGGCATATTACTTCAAAACCGCAATGCATTATTTATAATTACTGTCATTTCAAAGTGATTAGTTACATTACAATAACGTGTTTGAAGTGTAATGCGTCACATTACTTTCATATTACTCTCAAACAACACAACTGTTAATATGGATTTACCATTCTAAGTGTTACATATCCAGTGGGAGGTTGGCTTAAGCCTAAAATCAGTACAAATCATTTATATTGTATTGTAAACCTTTAAATACTATATATAAAATCGTTTTATTTTTTTAATCCCATTATTACTTAGCTTCACAGCATAGTGATGCATTGTTTATGCTTGAGGCAAAAACAGTGCATTCCACAATTCCAATGTTAATATTCAAATTCAAGTTCAGTTGGCTAGGTTAGGGACAGATGTTTCAAAAATAGATGGTTTCGGCGGGGCTGACGTTATTTGCATCATTTATTTAACATACTGTTTAACATGAGTTTTTGCATGCTTCATCTTGGTACACATTTACCAGAACTCTTAATAGACAATAATTAATAGTGGTTGTACATTGAAAATTAGCGTTAGCTTACCTTGTCATTACTGCTAGTTGTGACAGGGATCTTTCTGACAAGGTTTCAAGATTCTGATGAATCCACTGTGGAAAGCACCGGCATATCTTCTAAGTACAACAAACTCCGGCATGAGTCTTCTAACCTCTTGAGTGAGAAAGCGCTGTTTTTGCCTGCTTTTGTTTTATCCGCACTCTCAATGTTCCGCATGTTTTCTTTTGGCTAACTTCATGTTACTATGGCACCGCTCTAAATGGTTTGTCAAATTATTGGTGCTAATTGGCGAAGTGGATAGCTCATAAGGTGTCATGCAGAGAGTGCACCTAACTAATACATTGTCTTCATCTCTGATCATCTGAAAGTAATGGGCGTATGTCCATCTTGCGTCCTCTGCTGCTGCTGCTGCACTCTTCTCTCCTGTGGAAGGAAATAACAAGTACCATATTTTCAGCACTATAAATAGGGTTTTGTAACTCAATCGAACAAAGCAGTTAGACGGCAATAGTCAATAAGTGCAATTACCTAAAAACGGCCGCAGATGGAGGCAAAACAACACAAATATAGCCAAGCCCCTAGGGTCATGACAGCTATTTTGGTCGCATAACTGGGAAATGTCATAAAGAGGGGATAAAAAAACTCAATATTCCACGTCGTAACATGAAAATGACGTAAATCAGGGACGTTGTAACACAGGGGTCCACTGTGTATGTGTGTGTGTGTGTGTGTGTGTGTGTGTGTGTAAGTGTATATATATATATATATACACAATTCTCCATTTTATTGGACTCTAATACCATGATTTTGCGTAGGGGGTGCCTCAAGAATCTGTTTTTCATCTTTCAATTATCGACCCTGCAAAATGTATACTTTGCAATATCTCTGGCTAGGAGAAGACTAAAAACAGTTTTTAGAACTAAAATGGCATTCTTCCAAGAGTCACAAATCTCCGTTTTCTAATGTGCAAGTAATATATTTGCAATTGAATTGTAAATCTTGTGTGGTTTGAAAAACATTATTGCCCATGTTGTCATCAGTTCAACGTTCACTTGACTAATAATGTCAATGTTGTCAAACGCAAATACCCTGACCACTTCATTGAAGACTTTGAGCAATATCAATAGTTTTATTGGTTGACAGATCATCTCAAAACCTCAAACAGTTTTTTCTCTGATGAAACTTGTTTTTGAAATCAAGAGTGCACTATATTTTTTGCATCGGTTTTACTGAAACCCTTGGCATTGTGTTTCAAATGACACTACTAGTGAGGATTTTTTTTGTTGAGTTTGGACACAATTCTCCTTACCAATACGGCTTCATGGATGGAGAAATCTACAAATGTATTTGAAGGTGAATATGCACGTGTGATTATTTTAAGTGTTTTAATGTTACCCGAGGAACCAAGGTTACACGGAGACCACACAAACTGTCCACAGAGGCATATAGAAACCAGCTCCATCAGCTTTTCCGATGGGCGATCATTGATCATGTAGATCCCAAACATAACTGCGATTATGTGGTTTTCTGTTTACAGGCTACTTAACAGGCGTTTTTTTAGGGTGCTACTTACAGGCGATCAATTAAAAAACTATATTTATTATTCAATTGACTATATATAATTCCGCGAAGCTTTTATGCAAAAATGTGAAATGGAATACATTTCTGTAAAAAATAAAAAACATGCAGAAAATTTCACCTTCATGTGGTGTTAGGGATCTGACTGCTTTTTGAGACCTAAACATGGTCGACTCGTGTTATAAGACAATCAAGCAATAAATAAATAATTACTTATACATTCTGGCAGACTTCACGTAACTGAATGAAAAATCTCATGCATAGATTGAGTTACACTACACAATATATCATTTTCAGTGGTGGACCGTTAGGGCCAGCAAGGCCTTCTCTGCTGGCCTAACATAACCTGACATTATCATAACTACAATAAACTATAATAACTATAATGAAAGTTGGCGGCTCCGTGGCGCAGTGAATAGCACGTCCGCCTCACATTTCAGTCCCGTTTCAAATCCACCTGCCTCCGGCCTTCCTGTGTGGAGTTTGCATGTTCTCCCCAAGCCCGTGTGGGTTCTCTCCGGGCACTCCGGCTTCCTCCCACACTCCACAAACATGCATGGCAGGTGTTTTAGGCACACGAAATTGTCCTTAGGTGTTATTGGGTGCGTGAATGGTAGTTTGTCTCTGTGTGCCCTGCGATTGGCTGGCAACCAGTTCAGGGTGTCCCCTGCCCACTGACTGAAGCCAGCTGAGAAGCCTGCGACCCCTGTGGGGATAAGCGGCTCTAGAAAATGGATGGATAATGAAAGTCAATTTCATTTCAAGTTCATTTTTACTAAATATATTTTATTATATATTTTTTGTATTTATAAAATTATTCTCCATATTCTGTTCTTTTCGTGTCATATCCATTTGGTTACGTTCCTTCTGGTGTTGTAGTTTTGGTTGGAGTATTTAGCCAATTAGAAATCAGCTAACTTGTCGCCAGGGTGTATGTAATCTGCCTTAACCAGAAGCCAGGGCATTTGCATCAAAATAGCAGAGGCTTCTGCGCAAGCGCAGATGGACATGTGAGTAGCTAATATAAGTTAATGGACAGCTGTAATAGTAAATCGAGTCATAAAATCGCCATCCAGAGGCCTCACGTTGAATGTGATGTGAGTGGATGCTCACTGTCGGAAGGTGGTGCAATGCTCAACAAGCAAGCTACGAGGTGTTGGCTTTGGCTAGAGGGCTACCAGGGGTGTAAGCTAACCCTGGCAAATAGTTCTGCTGGGATTGCCTTTTGTTTGAAAAGGATCAATTTGGTGTTTGGAGCTGCACTGGATTTGCAAACTTCAATTGTTTAACCAAGGCAGCAACGAGACACCAAAGCACGGCTGGACACACGCGCTACAGTACTTTTAAAAACCTCTTGGGACACCTGAGTGGATATACAATATTGTACATCTTAGTTCGAAAGTAAAGAGAGCTCCACAATGCGCTACAGTGCTTTTAAAAAACTTTTGGGAACACCTGAGTGGATACACTGTACATCACAGTGCCAAGAGAAAGAGCATGAAGAGGTCAAGAAATACTAAGTAGATATTGAAAAGACTGATCGATTGTGACCGCTGTTTGTTTTGGTGAGTGCAAGCATGTTCTTTATTTATTCTTTCATTTTTAATATGTTTGTGTTTTTATTTCGTTCATGTTCAATTAATATTAAAGAAATAAAATGTTCTTCTTTTATTATACTGCGATTTGTAATTTGGTCTCCATAAAATCTCGTGGATATTTATATTAAATTATTATTCATTCTTTTAAGTTTTGACAGTATCACGTTTAATGACAAGTTTTAATTGTTGATGCAGGTTTACTGATGTTTATACTCCGGAAAATAGCCCGTGTAGTCCAGTAATGCGTACGTGTGTGCATGATGGGTATTTATTCGAGAGTCTGACATCACAGAAGGCATTTTGTGTGAAAGTCACGGCCCGCCAATGATTATTTTATTATCAAAGAGAGTGGCTTTTTATCTCATTATTTTGACTTTGTATCTCATTATTTCGACTTTTTATCTCATTATTTCGACTTTTTATCTCATTATTTCGACTTTTTGTCTCATTATTTTGACTTTTTATCTCATTATTTCGACTTTTTTTTTTTTTTTACCGGCGGAAATAGGCTTCCATACAATGGTCTCTTGAAAGATTTTTTTAATACTAATACGTTCATACTATTGGTTACTTGAGTTCAAGAGACAAATCAAAAAGTCGATGTTCCTACTAATTTGAAATTGATGCTCTTTCCCTTAAATTCCTCTGTGAGTTCAATTCAGCCCATTTCACGGGTTGGTTATGCAACCAGATGCAATAAACATATTTTTAATCAAACTACGGCTCCACAATTGTGTGTGTGTGTTTTTTCTTTTTGGTTTGTTTGGTTTTTTTGATGCCAGAACTCAAGAGGCTTTGTCGCCTACTGCTAAATGATATCCCTGGTGTTGTGTCAATTAGATTATTGGCTGGGCAGACAAACCCAATCCACAGCGGCTGCCTTTTGACATCATTGATCAAATTAAGTTGTTGAAAAAGGTGCCAGAACTTCACACGCTTGTTTGCTGAGCTGAGCTCTAGTGGAGCACCCTCAATAAAGATTTGGGGAAGAAGTGAGGGGGAAGGACTAATTGGCTAAAATTCAGTTTTTGCTTGGGCTGTAATTATAATTTTTAGTCTATATGAAAGACAATGCTTGTTTAAAGAAAAAAAAATAGGTAAAGCATGTGGGTAACTAGAGCTGTTGTCCCACCAACAACTTTTGTTCAACAAATATAGTGTTTTTTTGTTTTTTGTTTTTAACCAATAATGTAAAACAGGGGTGACCAAATATTTTTTATCATGGGCCACATTGTAATAGTGGTTTCTGTCAGGGGCCGGAATGACTATAAGGTCAAGTAAATTTGAAGTGTTTGTCAGACACTTATCAAAGTTTTGAGATCAAAGGTTGGTAAAGAGGGTTGAAGAGCGATTGGAAAAAAATGTTTTTTTTTTCCTTCAAAGTTTTTAAAAGTTGAAGACAACTTGCAAGTTTGCCATTTTAGCCAGACACTTGAAGTCAAATCAGTATTTCGCAGGGCTTATAAAAAGATGTGGCCGGCAGGATATGGCGCCTGGCCTGGAGTTTGACACATGTGACGTAAGGCTTTATATACTGTACATACCTAAATTAAACATCTGTCCATGGGTCTGTGGCCTGACTACAGGGGGTCTGTGAAATAATTTTTATTATAATTCTTTCATTCTGATATTAAATTGTGAAAGAATTCACAACTCTTCAATAAAGCAATCAATTAACCTAGTTTAATATATTTTTTTAAATGTAATAATTTTGAAATTTGTCAAAATCCGTTTTGTGTCTCCAATTGCTTGCTAACGAGGCAGTGAATCAATAGCAAAGCAAAAGCGGCACTTAATTTTATAATGCTGTTTTTTAACTAAATAATTGGTAGCAGCCTGTTTGGGGGAAACTGACCCGGTTTGTTATCAGGAGGCGTGCAATTTGCAAATTTTATTTTTTAACTTAGGTATAGCTGAAAAATAACAAATATACTTGATATCAAATCGAATGTGTTGAGGAATAAAAAGGGCACTTATGTATGGCTTCAATGATCATTTTTGTTTTGTTTCCGCAAACATTTGTAATGGGGGTTCTTGGAAAAAAAATGCTTTCTTAAAAGGTTACCGGACTCCCAAAATTTGAGAACTCCTGCATCACATTTCAGCTGCTTTCATTCAGTGCGGCATTTCCGCTAGTGGGTGCTCTTGCCTTAAAAAAAAACAAAAAAAACCTCACCTCGCCTTCAATTGCATTTTTTTCTTCTCTCCTTTTCCTCAATCGAAGTCATGGGAGGCACTTTGCGTGCTTGTGCTACACAATCCCAATCATGATTAAATGCTCGCCCGTGGCCCAGATTACGAGACCAGAGCGGAATTCAACAGTTTAAAATAAATAAATAAAATAAATAACTGCGGTATATCTTTGTATGATTGCGGAAAGGCTAGCCTTTGTTGTGACGTCATTGGACAGTTTCTGCGCGTGCGTGGCTAACTGATACACGTTGTTCATCTTAATCTTGAAAACGACACATTTGACATAGGCGATTTGAAAAAGTGCCCCCCCCTCCACACACACACACACACACACACACACACACACGCCGCAAAACCCACAGTGAACTGGTCGTCGCGCTTCACTGACAGTCGACTTCTGTCGACTTCCCCGCCCAGGGACCAATCAGCTGCGCTTATGGGCGGGGTCTTGATTAAATGGACTCCACCTAATATATCCATTCGCCGTCTCTCCCAGTTACTTTCTAGCCAAGTCTGGGAGCTCAACCAGGAGCAGAGCGTGACTCTCACGTCCACGATCTTTTGGAGCGGATATGCACACATTTGGCCGCCGCAGCTCTTTTTTTGGACCTATATTATGAGAACTTTTATACAAGCTCGTTTCATTTATTTCATTCTCGGTTTTAACCATTGTATTCGTTTTTGACCATCATCGTTTCATCCGATTCCCCCCCTCTCGGCTGCTGCAAGCTACAATTTGTTGCTTATCGTCATCTGAAAAGAGGAATATCATTTCATTTCACCACTCGTCTTGGCTCTCTGCAACTGGTTTGGATTTGATGCCAATTACTGAAATCTGACAAAAGGGATTTGTATTTTTTCCTTCTACCAACAACACGTTCACTCCGAGGAATGTAAGCGACGTCTTCAAGTGCGCGCTCTGAGCAAGGGAGAATACGCAGCTCCTGTGGAAAAAAAAAAAAAAAAACTATGCGTCTTTGCTTTGTGGTGCAGGTTTCCCTTCTAACGATGCTGTAGACCGCTTGGGGGTCTGTGGTCCGCTTTGGATCGGGATACTGCAGAGATTGTCGTTCGAATTTTCGGGGACAATTATATTTATTTGGACCGAAATCGTGCACCCGCCTGGAAGCACAGCAAACAGTCAAATCATGGGGGACCCGATGTGGAGATATTATTTTGGAGTTCTCTTTCTTGTCTTTAAAGTACACACGTGTCGGGCGCTCATCTTGGAGTCAATTTATTGGAACACAACAAATACCAAGTAAGTACGCACGCACGCACGCAGTACAGTATACACAAGCAGACACACGTCGAACAGACGCCAGCAGTGGGTGCGCTATATAATACTGTAGTATATAGTATATAGTATAGTGTTGCTCATATGGGCTAACATAAATATATCAATATTCCAATATCTCACCCGGTCCAACAATGGCGCATGTCATTTCGGACTACGTACTATTTCCATTGTATTCCCATCGCAGTTTTGTCACTTATGCGATGGCATATAACGAAGGAACTTAACGTAGCCACCTTTTCAGTAAAATCATTTTACGCACACAATTGGCTTTAGTTCTCCTATATTCTATGGTTTGTTAGCCGAATAGCCAGCCGTGCGTTATGTACCCCCAGTGCGGCATACAAAGCACCTGAAACAATACACACGCTTAGCTGTTTGTTGTCTGTGGTTGGATTTCTTTAATTAATCAAGTGTTTATCAATTTTTGTCCGACCCGGGTTGTGGTTGAAAACATCATTCCAAACAACTGCATCAGTGCTTGCATTGTTAACACACTGCGTGGAACTTCATTTGAGAGCGTTCAATTAATTTACATTTTGGCCAAATAAAATGTTGTTTTTCTTTCTAGATTAATCCAATGCGGGAGGCACCGAAACAAACAAAATACGTTTAAATAAACCTTGCGCCTATTTCTCGACTGTTTTGGTTAGGGCACCAGGATTCTACCTTGAAAACCAAACGTTCTGTGTCCTTCACCGTGTGCAAGAGAGAGGGAGAAAACCATTTCATTGAGAATTTAAAATAAACTTCTGGAGCAGGCTAATTGCAATTCTGTATATGGACGAAAGACGAGCCATTAGCAGCTTACATTTTTATCTTTTTACTACGTACCTTGTGTAGACTACTACTACAATTTATTGGGCGAAGGTGCAGTTCTTTTTAAGATAACAAATCTATTGTGTCCTACAGCTTAGTGAGCCCCAATTTACAAGTTAACGATGATCGCTTTGAAAAATTCATATAATTCAAGTAAAGGAAAATGATCCACCAGAATTAATTTTCAGTCTCAAAAATTATGCTTTTGTTTCTGTCAGTCTACTGTGGTTGGTCATTTTTGTGAAGCACGGGTGCTAGATCAATTCAGACTGTTTAAATATCCAATGAGAGCATTTGACCGTTAGTTGACATCTGTTTTTAGTGACTATATGAAAGCCAATGGACTGTAAATTATTTTGATATATATATAATTCTATACAGACTGATGTATTTTGAGTCTTACGTGTATGGAGCTGATCTTTGGGCTCAGCACACTCGGCCACTATATTCTCTACTGCCACTGCTAAACGCCAACACCTCCCTAGATACAGAGAATGACCAGCAACGGACTCTTCAACGGAGCTGGCACCTTTCACTCAAATGCTTATCCATAACAGGTTTTTTAAGGTTTTATTTGCTGCTTTTAATACAAAATTTGTGACTAGCTTCCTTGTGACCCCTCACATGAGAAGCAATATAGAAAATGGGTGGATGGAAATGATCATAAATCTGTTTTTAATATAGGCAGCATTAAAATAGTGACTTGTCAACCTTGATTTTAAAAATGTGAAGCTTGTTTGACCTTGTAATAATAGCTGACTCCCCTAACTGAGACAAATGCAGCAACATTCCATCGGGAATTAGCGTTTGCGCTTTTTTTTGTCCTGTGTGTATTTCTCGGCTATGATATCATTTATTGAACTATGTGTTGGGATAAATCCTAATAGACCTAAGGTACCTATGTACCTATCATTACCTATGGTAATGATAGACAAAGAATTACTGAGCTTTACTTAAATTAATTTGTTGCAATAAAAACAATTAACAATAAAAACACTTAACAATGCCCGGAGGAAAATATAACTTAAGCTATTATTCAAAAACTAACATTATACCCTTTTTTAAAAATAACAACAATAAAACAAAACAAAAAAAAACATGCATAATCATTCTTGCAAGCACTTTTTCAAATGGCGCGGAATGATAGCAAAACATGAGAAAAAGTCAAACTTGATTTTCTTATTAAACTTGAAAGGAAGCCTATGGAAAATTCACAAGCTTTATGACTAGCTCTGTCAAGCAGGTCAGCAAAATGCCCCGCAGACTATATATGCTATGTATCTCATTGAGTTGATCTTAGTCTGCCTGTTTGACTATTCAAGAAGAATAAACGTTTGAAATGTGAAGACTCTAGGCTAGTCTAATGGCTTTGTGTGTAGGTGGGGGCAGTGGATAAAGAAAACTCACGGCTGGCTCTATCGCTTTTTGCATACATGCTACATGTGTGCGTCTGTGGGGAAAAAAAAAATCTAACCACAAGGCCCACAGCTATGTCAATTAAACCCTATTGTTATATGTACTGCCCTTATACATGAGCCTCCCAAGAAAAAAGGAAACACCCAAACTCACATTTTCCTCACCACAGTCTTTCTAACACACACACGCGCACATACACATGCCTCCTTCTAATCCATTTTGTAGTTGGGAGGGAGAAACAAAAGGGAGGCCTGCTTTACATGGTTTATGTAAAAAGAGTGCTCCCTCTTCTCCTCTGCAGTTCATTTAGAGATTACGTATAAGCCCAAAGGCGCTTTGTGACAGAGCAGTGACGGGGGCACCTCCGGGGTTCTTTGTTGTTCTGGGGGTCAGCCTTCTCCTTAGAGATGCAGGCCCATCGTGAATGAATGACGAGGGCCTCGGTTCGAAAGGTTGTCATGATGACGCCAAAGTGCCAAAATGTATCCCCCGAAATGATAGGTAGAAGAATCTGATATTTTAACGTAGCTAGCTCGTGATGCGTATTTGTGGGGGATTAGGTCAAATTTATGAAACAGTGCAGGGTTTGATGACTGTTTTATGATGATCAGCAGGATCACATATGAACATAAATGTGAATAAAACGAAACAAAGCAGGACAAGAAAGCACTGAGGCCCCTTGGGAAGAGGAGGGTAATTATGTCTCGGGCTGCTCAGATCCCGTAGGGCTGGATTACGGGATGAAAGGTGCAGGGAGTGCAGACAGAGCCAGAGAGGACAAGAGGGGATAGGCTGATAGTCAGCATAAAGACCTCTGTCTTTTCAGCCAACGGAGGGCAAAAGCCGCTGCGCTGCAAATAATTGAGGGTGGATTAACCTTCGCTATACCTTGGATTGCCCTCTCTGTCCATCGCCTTAATGAAACCTTGTGTTGCAATTATCTTGATCATTGCTAAAAACCGTAATTTCCCCAATATAAGACGCACTTTTCTTTTTTCAAAAAATGAAGGCCAAAACTATGGTTGCATCCTATGAACTGTAACTTGAAAATTAGATGATTATTTTTTTTTCGGAGGCAGATTGAGCTGTCAGCCACATAAACTGAGTTTTGACGCACAGATGTGCATTGATATATCGGCCGTATTCTTACTTACAATAATTACCTTAATTATTATCGCTTCGCCTGTGGTTGAGTTGGGGCTAACAGGAGCTCATGTTGTTATGGCATTATTGTCAATAAAAGAAACGAGCTGACTGAACCACCTTCCGAGTCCAACCTTGTTCAAACACAAGAATATTACTAAAACAGAGAGGGTCATGTAAAAGTTATGTCCCCAGTTGATTCAATTAAGAGTGGCAAGGTATAGAGGTGAGGGCCCCGGTTAAAGAACACTCTTTTATTAATTGTGATCTCTTGGCATATACACACACAATCATAAACTTGGTGAAACATGGATGCTGCGCAACTTTGGGTATTTTCAGTTAAATTAACTCGAGGTGACAAGGGATAAGAACTGCTTCAAGCGCAATCCAAGTTACACTGGCAAGGCATTCACTGACCGCTCACAATGTGGAAAATCTGTAACACTTGATGCAAACAAATAACTTATGGATATGTACACAAGAAAATATGAGGAGTTTACAAAAGATGAGATCAATTCTGTTTTGCCAAAGAGTTGGTGCGTTTTATACATGGTAACATAATACTAGAATTTGACACCAAAAATTAAGACCATAGGAAGAGAATGGAAGGGAGCGTCAGAAAGGGATTACTGTTTTTTGTAACTGCTGTTGGTTTTTGTAACACAATAAACCATTGGTTTAAATTTAAACAGTTGATAAAATAACCCCCCCCCCCCCCCCCCCACACACACACACACACACACACACACACACACACAAGCATCTCACACATACACTAGACACAAAGGACAAAATGTTGTTAGGCAAACAGATGGCACCTAAGCAAATACTCTTCTTTCATGTCTCCAGTGTCACTCATATGTTAACCCAAACTAGCAGGGCTTGTCAAACACAAATATAGCCCCAATTGGTACTGATGCTCGAGCTCTGGTTTGAAACAATACATACATGTAAGTAATACATGTAAGTAATCTTGTCAGAAGATTGGCAACCTTATCAATATGTGTGTGATACAGTGGACCCCTGCTATACAAAATGAATCCGTTCAGCAGTTGGGATCGTTAGGCGCAATCGTAAAAACATCAACATTGTATATACCGTATTTTTCGGATTTGAGTCCAGTGCGGTTTATCTGCTGTTTTTTTCCACCAGTCAAGCAAATGTGTGCATCAGCTCAAGGAGTCAGTTTATGGAACAACTATGAAATAGAACTGAAAAGATTTGAATCAATAGCTGGGCTCAAAAAGAGTTTTAAAATATACTATTAAAAATATATTTTTTAAATGTCTAAATTGAATAAGATCTTGCATAAAAGTTTGTGACGTGTAAATTTGATATACTGGATACAGTATACTGTATATGATTGTATTTATAATATTATGATGTATATGATGTATATATTATTTATGTGCAGTGTGTGCAATGTTCACTCAATTAATTTATCAATTAAACAATGGGAGACAGAATATAGAACTGAAAATATGTAAATCAATAGCTGGGCTCAAAAAGAGTTTTAAAATATACCATTAAAAATATATTTTTTAAATGTCTAAATTGAATAAGATCTTGTATAAAAGTTTGTGACGTGTAAATTTGATATACTGGATACAGTATACTGTATATGATTGTATTTTTTAATATTATGATGTATATGATGTGTATATTATTCATGTGCAGTGTGTGCAATGTTCACTCAATTAATTTATCAATTAAACAATGGGAGACAGAATGCTATCAAAGTGTTGGTTTGAACTTCGAACTCCTATTTAACTCTGCAGTATTCTGTTGGTGATATGTAGGTAATATCGATCCACCCATTTTCTATAAATATAATGTTTGGACTAAACATACAGGCAAGTTCAGTCTGTTAAAGAGAGGCTGTTGCAGTTGGTAGACAATCAAAAAAAATGTAAAAAAAACAAATTAAAACTTTTATAACCACCTTTTTGCATAAATATCTGATGTTATGGCCAGCAGCTTATAGTCCAGTGTGGCTTATCTGTGGCAAACAATGGGTTTTTTTTGCTCAATTTTTGCTGCTGCGGCTTATATACCGGTGCGGCTTATTGTCGGAAAAATAAGGCACATGTTAAAAGTTGGTGACAAAATAGTATGGTAAGTGCTACTTTTATACTGTATAATATACATGTATACAATTGAAAAGGACCATAAATAAATACGATACTAAAGATTTATTTACCTTTGAGTCACATGACAAGCTTGTTAGGGTTCCTAGCAACAGTAGCATAGGCTAGCCTTCTTCTTTGTATTTATTGATTATCTCCTGCTTCATTTCCATACTAATCATCTTGTTCTCCCTAGTACATAACTATCAATCTTCAGATGTATGGCGAACAAATTAGAGTTTGAATTAAGCACTAAAATGCACAATAAATATGATATTGTAAGCACTCATACGAGTTCAAATCTTTAGCGTGTTGCCATCTTGACGCCATTACACTGACCAATAGTAGACCAGCATCTTAGTAACGCCGACCAATGGTGGACCGGTAACTTTGGGAGTCATGACGCTGACCAATAGCAGACCAGCATTGTAGTGACGTAAGCAATGACATGAGGAGTGATGTATGAGCGCCGTGCACCTGGCAATTATGCACACTGACCGACATGTTTAAGTAGAGAAGTTATTTCGTCCCCTCTTTAAGGCATTTATCCCGCTTTACGATTAACATCAAGAACTGTCATTACCTGTGGGGTGGTTGTTTGTTGTTTTGCCTCCCTCTTGAGGAGTTTTTAGGTAATTGTTCTTATTTTCTGTTGGCGTCAAACTGCCTCCACTGCAACGCGTCACTACAATGCTAGTCTGCTATTGCATCTTACCTAGACATCACCAATAATATTGTTTTCTGTGACATCACAATTATTCAGGGCTCACTAAAACAACCAATCATGGCTGACCTGTTTTCTTACTTCAATCCTAGTGCATTTGCAAGCTGAGATGTGATTGGTTGTTACCTAAGCTCAGAGCAGCTGTGATGTCGTTTTCAGTCAACAGCAAGACGAAAAATGGCTGCCCCAAGAGATGAATAAAAATGAGGAGATTTTGCTGCTTAATTTCTATTCCAAAATGCAATATTAACCAGAATGGCAGAATGTACCGGGTTCACATCTCCTTTTATCTCATTTCACCAAGAAACTCTTGGTCTAATATAATAATAAAGCTGTCGGAAAATTTTCATTGTTTCCATTTTTTTTCTGTCAACATCCTGCCTCTCTTTGTCCCCGTGTGTCCATCACTACTTTGCTACTGAGTGTGTCCTCAGGGGCAGAAAACATATCCACTCGGCCTACTTAGCTGTTGTGCATGACTGTATTAGTCTTTCCTGTATATGTTGAAGCCATGCACATGTGTACTTGTGCACATATGATCGCCAGAAGCAAATTTAAAGATGATGGGTGGTCTTAAGAGGGGCATGGAGAAAAGAATATGCAGTCAGTTTGTGTTCATTTGCAAGTAAAAGATAATAGGTGAGTGATAAAGAGGTGTGGATTTGATACTACAGTATGTGTATTTATTATTGAACACTAGTCTGATTTATCCCCATTCCCTTCAATTCAATTGTGTGCTTGTGGACAGTTATGAATTGAATGTGCCTTGCCGCGAGTCTCCTGCATGAGGTCTTTGTTGCCACACTGTGTGCGAGCGTGTGTGTGGCTTTTGTAGCAGTCCCATAAAAGGACAAGATTTGCCGTAATTCCCCAAATATAAGACGCGCCTGCGAATAAGATGCACCCCAAATGCATTACATTTCAAATACAGTAATGTTGTAATGTGACTAATTACTTTGAAATGACAGCAATGTGTAATAAATAATGCATTACAGTTTTGAAATAACTTACCCAACACTGCTCCCAGAAGTACCCATTAGACCATTAGAGAACCACTGGTATATGTTATAATCTAAAAGACGCACCAACACTTTAGCAACAATGCCAAAACAATTGTAAAACAACATAAATCTCATGTTTCCAAACTCTTCATATTTTCTTGTGTCTATTTACGTAAATTATATATTTGTTGCGCGTAAAGTGAAGTGTGTTTCAGATTTTCCACATTGTGAGCAGTCCGTGAACGTAGCGCCAGCGAAACGTGCTCCACACAGGAGCCTTTTCCTCGCAAGGCGGCTCAAGTTCATTTTACCATAAATACCCAAATTTGTGCAGGATTCATGTTTCACCTAGTTTATGATTGTGTCTGTATGCCAAAAGACCTCAATAAAAAAACAAGTCAAATGCAATACCTTTCCGTGTATCTCTAACCCAGTGTTCCCCAAACCTTTGATCACCACGGACCAGTCAACGCCTTACATCATCCTTGTATGTAATATCAACAGCGGCCAGAGGCGGCGCCAAAAAAACAGAGCTCAAGCACAAACGTATGAACTGGAATTAAATCATCGGGTGCAGTCCACGTGGCCGGTACCAGTTGATCCATGCACCGGTACCGGTCCGCGGACCAGGGGTTGGGGACCACTGCTCTAACTGAAGGTCGGTATTATGTTGAAAATATCCATCTATTTTTGTATAAATGTTCAGTCTGATGAATATAAGACAGTGGTCCCCAACCTTTTGATCACCGCGGCCCGGTCAACACCTTTCACTTTTCTGGGATGTGACAGAGCCAATACTTTCACCGACAGCACCTTTATTTTTTGCGGCAATACTCGCCTGCAAAAAATAAAACTTTCAATGTCGCAATCAAGTGGCCGAGACCGTGCTAAATACTGTGCTGACAATGCTGCGCTGTCGTTAGCTTAGCACAGTAACTACGGTTCAACAGCTGTTAAGTGAAGCAAACACTGCACATACCAGTTGTCCCAAGTTCTCGCTTCCGCCTTTCGACAAGCCAGGTGAGGGCTCTTGCTTGGCCCTGTTTCGTATTGAAAGCTCAGCTGGCCGTGTTGAATCACTCCCGGTGACCGCAAAGCGGCCGCCATGATTCATTCCTGCTCCCTGCGTGAGCCGTTGAATGTTCCTCGAAGTTGTTTGGCTGTGGCGACTCAAAACGCGGAAAAAGTAAATAAAAAATTACTTCACGCAAAAGGCGAATTTTCGCTTCTCGTGACCGCGCGCGGCCATTTGCGTTGCTCCATTCGCTTCCATCGCGTCGCCCGACGTGCCTTCGCGCCCAGTCACGCGAACTCCATTAAACTAAATCATCTCCAAAACATTATTTCGGGTGCAGCCCACGCGGCCCGGTAATAAAAAAAAGGGAAAAAACAAAACAGAAAAATGTATACTATTTTCTGCGTAAATATGTGATGTTATATATATATATATATATATATATATATATATATATATATATATATATATATATATATAGTGATCCCTCGCTACTTCACGCTTTGCCTATCGCGCCCTTAGTGCATCGCGGATTGTTTGGGGGGGAGAAAACAAAAATCATATTGCGGAGAGACGTGCCAGATAGGCAAGTTATCTATAAATGCACTTGTCACTGGCACTCCTTGGAAGTCGAACGACTACTGCAGTACACATATTTACTTTAATCTTAAATGATTAAACCTTATACAGTAAATGTACTGGTTTGCCCTCTCTTTTCCGTGTCTAGTCACGTGCCTATACGTTTACCACCTCCTCGGACGTCCGAAGAGAGCGAGTAACAAGAAGCTCAACGAACATGATTAAAACGCAGAGTTTACGCTTTAAATTCCAATTTATTACAAAAGGCAAGAGGATACAAAAACTTGCTTTCAGCTCTCCTGGAACCGCCTGTGTGCGCTCACCTTAGCACACACTCGCACGTTACAAATGTGCTAGTAAGCACATTGATTGAGAGCCTGGTCTCTGGGAGCCGATCACGTGACTCGTAGGTGTGCCGAGAGCAAACGCCCACACCCGGTCTGTCTGCCTACATAGAGAGCAACAGAGAAATGCGCAGCTTTGGAAAACTGACTTTTACCTAGATTTCTTTTGTAGTAAATTGAAATTTCAAGTGTATTGTTATGATATAAGAGGCTTCACTTTAATTCGATGTTCGGGCAGCTGCTCGCGAGAGTTCAAGTGGTACCTACAGTTCAGTTAGTGTTTAAGGTTTAATCATTTAAGATTTAAGTAAATATGTGTACAGTACTGCGTAATATTTGTCTTAAATATATGCATAGAATGAAGACTTTTCATTTTTACAAAACAAAAAAAAATGTGTGTGTGGGGGGGTTAGGGGTGCTATATTGGGGTTTTCACTTATCGCGGGGGTGGGGGGGTTCTGGTCTCAATCAACCGCGAAAAATGAGGGATCACTGTATATATACATATATGTGTGTACGTATATATATATATATATATATATATATATATATATATATATATATATATATATATATATATATATACATACATATATATATATATACATACATATATGTGTGTACGTATATATATATATATATATATATATATATATATATATATATATATATATATATATATATATATATATATATATATATATATATATATATAAACACATATATGTGTATATGTACAGTATATATACACAGTGGACCCCTGTGTCCCTGGCTTAAAAAAATAAAAACAACTGTCATGACCCTAGGGCAGGCATGTCCAAAGTCCGGCCCGGGGGCAAAATGCGATCCGTGGTCAATTTCCATCCGGGCCGCAGCCTCTGTCATAAAATCAATAATGTCTGGCCCGCATGGAGAATGAATACATCGGGCAGCAGCGCTGTTACATGCATGTGCTAATTGCTGTCATCTATAGGCTAAATCAGGAACAGCAAATTAGTATATGAGTAAATGACTGTATGAGCCCCTAACTTTCTAAAATGGCAACAATCAACAAAAGGAGGAAAGTTGACTGCGAGGGCCGACGGTTCAAGGATGAGTGGAAATCGGACTATTTCTTCACTGAAATACGGAACAACTGTGTCTGCTTCATTTGTAAAGAGACAGTGGCTGTTTTTGAAGTGTTCAAAGTGAAGCGACATTACCAAACAAAACATGCTGACGTATACGGCAAGATCACAGGTAATGAACACAGCGAGAAACTGAAACATCTTGAAGCTAGTTTAATCTCACAGCAGCAATATTTTACAACGTTTACCGACAGCTGGATAAGGACCAGTTCGAGAGATTCGAGCATTTGGTAAGAAAATGCTAAGCTTGTTCGGGTTGACGTATTTGAGAAGACATTCTCGGTTATGAACTTAAATAAGAGCCGCCGTGTGAGGACACGGCTATCGGACTTCGACTTACAAGACATCTTGCGCATCCATACTACTGCCATAGAGCCACACCTGGCCTTTTGTCCTGCACGCCAGATCTCATCCCTTCATCCCTCACACTTCATCAGTCATTTTTCATTTATTTTTCATCTGAAAACGTTTTTTTTTTTTTAACTTTTCACTCCAGAATACTACCCATTTAAAAATCCAATCAACATGTATTGTTGCTAATGTCATATTTTAAATGAGCCACTTGCTGTTGCACTTGTTGATATGACTATTACTTTCTCTGTTGTGTTTACAATTTTTATAAATATTAAACTGCCATAGTGAGATATTTTTTCATGTTTCTAATGTAATTTGCACCCAAGAGTACAATTAATTTTTTTTCAACTGTTACAAAAAAGTTAAAGTGTTAAAAAAAAGTGAAGTTAAGTGAATATTCAATCTCGATATTTAATGTCAATTCAATTTTGATGTACACGCTTGAAATGAACCAAAACACATGCTTAAGATAGATGTGAAACACAGAACAGCTCGCTGAAATGTATTTAAATTAAATGCTGTAATATGTAAAGAACGCCCGCCAAAGTTGGCCCCCCTACATTTTTAACACACCAAATCTGGCCCCCTTTGCAAAAAGTTTGAACAGCCCTGCCCTAGGGGGTTGGCTGTATTTGTGTTGTTTTGTCTGTTGTTTTTAGATAATCACACTTTTTTTCTGTTGCCATGAATCACTACTATCACTACTATGCTGGTCTGCTATTGGTCGGCCTCACTCGTTTCAAAATGGCGGAAAATATAAAGCTTTGTTCTATCGTGAGTGGTTACAAAACCGTATTTATAGTGCATTTTACTGCTTAATTCAAACTTGAAGGGGTTAGCCATGGGTACCAAAATTGCTAGTGATGTGAAAGAGACAAGTAAGATGATTTATATGGAAATGAAGCTGGAAATAATCAAGAAATACGAAGCTAGCCTAGCCTAGGCTACCCTTACGAGGGAATATAGGGCATAACAAGCGCCACTCAAAGGTAAATAAATCCTTTCCATAATTTTTATTCATGATGTTTTCTGATTGTATACAAAAAGTGCAACAAATAGATGTTTGACCAAAGATGATGAATAATAGTGATTAATAATATTTTAACAATGACCAAAATAGGCGTGATTAATATTTTGGACATAATCGTGCAGTCCTACTTGTAGCCATTAAATATCAGCATCATAGCTGTCTTGTCCTCAAAGACATATTAACTTCTTTTAACTGTATTGAATTCATGTATTTTTTTTTTTAAATTGCATTTGTAAAATGCAACTCAACTTTATTTATATAACACTTTAATATGAGTTGTTTAACCCGCATCTGTAGGTCACATGCTTAGTTTGCTGCACAGCAAATAACTTTCAATTCAAGCCTAATTTTTTAAAGTGTATGAGAATATGTGTATTGTTGGAATGCTGCGGGGCCTCTGCATACTTGAGACAAAATGGTGCTATTATTCTACTTTTGGGAAATATTTAGTGAAATTCAATTACACTCCCAGACAAAGCCCCCCAGGCTTCCTACTACTGTTGCTGTTGCTGAAATGTTTCCTCACACAGTGAGGCTTTTCTTTCATTGTTCATTCTTTTGTTAGTGTGGTGTCCTGCCATAGCCTTCATTGTTTCTTTCGTGGATTTCTCGTCAGTTACTTTCAAATTATTTTACAATCTACAGTTGAATAAAATTGGTGCATATTTGTTTTCAGTATGGGAAATTTATTGACACATTTCTGATATGTTTGTTTAATCCTATTATAACATTGGACAAAACACCTCCTTAATGAAATTTGAGGACATAGCAACATATATTGATGTTAGACATCGATGATTTTTATCATTTGTAAACAAATTCATTAATGTAGCATTCCAAGCTTTTTCTGTTGCAGGCTGTGAACCCAACATTGGAAATCGATTTTTTCCCCATCGGGCTCAACGGTTTACATCCCGTGCTTCTTATATGAAACATGGGACAGTTGAGATAATACATCTCATGAAGTACACGCTATGTTTGTCATGGCAATGAGGGAGACAGCTACTCCTACAAGACACGTTAATGGCTCCCAGCGTGACCATCAACCAATGAGGGCAACTCCGGGGTGGGATTAGATTACGACTCCTGTCCTCATTGGTCAGTCAATGGTCGTGCTGATAGCTAATCACGTGCCCGTTTCCTTCATGAAATTCAAACACATCGCAAGGCGTAAAAGGAGAGAGGAGAATAGGGTTGTAGCAGGGCATTGTAAATCTCTTACCTAGCTTTCTTTTTTATTAATGAAATTTAAAACGTAAACTCTGATTATCATGTTATCATGTTTGGTCAGCTACAAGCTTCACTCTAATTAGACTTCCAGGTGCCACTAATATAACCGCGGCTCTGGGTGAGACTGCAGCCAAAGGGATGGGAACGGGAAGGAAAAACAGCACAGGTACTGAGTAAGGTTTAATAATTTAAGATTTAAGTAAACATGTGTACTGCAGTAATATTTGTATTGAATATGTAAAGTATAAGTACTTTTCACATTTCAAAAAGTCAGGTACGCGCACACACATGCATGAAAATTCTGGGGTTGACAGGGGGGGTACTTCGTGGTTTTTGTCACAGGGGAGTTCCGGTCACCATTAACCACGAAAAACGAGGGATTACTTTATTACTCAAAATGACTCTGACATCACATTCAACTCATCTTTCATTTCAAATGACGACATTATAAAAACAACATTTTTTTCACCTTTGCAACATTGCCCTATTTTATCTCCGATTGATGCAGCAACCTTATTTTATGCAAGCTCCAAAAGTCTGCAATCAGTACAAATCAGTTTTGTTCATTATTTATAAAATACTACACGGCTAGCATATTCCTATCTTGACAAATTCGTGTTACCGTATATTCCATTTCGAATCCTTTACTCACGAGACGCCACTTTGTTGGTGATCCCAAGCTAAAACAAAGCACGCAGATCACAGCATTTTCCATTCGGGTGCCAGTGATTTGGAATGCCCTTACAATAAAAGCTACTTCAGTAGAAATGTTTAAAATCCAAAACAGATTTACAGAATCAGAACCAGAATCACCTTTATTGTCACCGTATTACTACAATGAATGTTACTCCCAGGTGTCTACATTGAAAAGCAAAAAAAACAAAAACAAGCAAGATACACTTTGTAAAATACAGCAATTTACAGTGATATACAGTATGTATATACAATATATGCATGGGATAAAAATAAGATATAGAGATAAGTGAGGAAAGTATAAAATGCTGATTTTGAAATAAAATACTAAAATGCTATAGACTCAGGAAGGAAGAATAATACCAGATTCAGGGTCAAAATGTTGCACATACTGAGAATTTATTTTTTATTTTTTAAGCAATTGCTCGTTTCAGGGTTGGTACATCAGTCATGGGATGTGTTTAGTGCGGTGATGGCTCCACTGGACCGAGTTCTGATGTGGCCTTAGCATTGGGCATCTATTGCTCCTTGTTGAGCCTGAAAGGGGGCTCCTCCCGGCTGCGGTCCCTTCTCAAGTTTTCTTATTTCTTCCCCGAATAGGGTTTTAAGTTTTGCCTCACCCTTCTGGGGAGCTTAGTTCAGGGGACACCGTTGTGCATTTGTGATCTTCTCTGTGATTCTTTCACTTATGAAGGTCTTTGAGGTTCTCTATGACATTGAATTGACTAATTTGCCTAGTTTTGTCTTTGGCTTGGTGTTATAATGATAGAGCAGTTTGACCCTCATTTTGATTGAGTTACACATAGCAGTGTTATTCATCAACCAAGCTTAAATTAATAGACTAACATTATGTGTTTGGCTGTCCAACAGCAGGCAGGTTAACTCTGTGTTGTGCTTCCGCCAAAGCCTCTTCTTCAAGGCCTCGAAAGGAGGCAAAAGCCAACCCAATATTCAACCTGAATTTTGAGTGCACACTATCCACCTTTAGCAGATTCCGGTTTTCTGCTTTGTAAGCCCTTGTTGGTGAGAAACTGCATCAGCCCTTTGGTCATTTAGCGGCAGCTCACAGTGACACACACACCTGACTGGCTGGAGTGAAAACGTTAAGTCTCCACCCAGCAAAGTCCAGATCAAGCTACAAAAAAAAAAAAAAAAAAAACTCAAAATAAACAAGAGGGCTAGCTGAGGACAAAATGCCTAACACACATTAACAGAAGCCCAGAGGTGTTGATTGAGATGGATTTCATTTGTATCCATCTATTGTAACCAACACATATATTGAAACCAAAAATCAACAATACATGTCTGGTAATAAGTAATAACGTGGGATCTTTCCAACTTCTCTTATTTCAGATTTGTGCCAGGACAAGGTGTGGTACTTTACCCTCAGATTGGGGATAAATTGGACATTGTGTGCCCCCGAGTGGACGGTGGGGTGGGTGAAGGAGTGGAGTATTACAAGGTGTACATGGTGCCCAGGGAGCAACTGGAGAGCTGCACCATTACCAAAGCTGACACACCTCTCCTCAACTGTGTCAAGCCTGACCAGGACGTGAAGTTCACCCTCAAGTTTCAGGAGTTCAGCCCAAACCTATGGGGTTTGGAGTTCTTCAGGGGAAAGGACTATTACATCATCTGTAAGTATCATTAATAAAGTACTGTGATCTTTAATGCCCCTTTTAATGTTTTGTAATTTTTAAGTGACACTGTTTAAGATTTAGACAGTTTTTCATTAAAAATGAATCAATTAAATTATTATAAATTTAATAAACTTGCAAATAGATGTGTTCTTAACGACCAGCAGTATGTTTTAAATATAATCGTAGGTCTGGTTAATGATATTACATGAAGGGTGGCACTCCCCAGAAGTTTGCCATGTCTGTTATAGCTACAGACAGCAAGGAGGAGTGTGTTTTGCTGCATTTACCATCATGCCTCTAAAGCTCAGACGCATGCGAAAAATTACACACGACTTCTATCATAGTTTGGTCACTTTGACCAAAGTACTTTATTCTTTTTGTGTATATTTCACATTATGTTGGGGGCCAGCTCGCTTTACTGATTACCTGCAATGTACTAACATCCTCGGGGAAGTTTTGACAGGGTTTAGTGAAGGCCTCCTGGGTTGTAATGTGGGAGGTGGACTGGACCATCTGTGGTGCAGGGGGGGTGTATTGAAGATAAGACCATCTGTGAGGCTCTGCCACTGCCATCTGTGTGCTGTCACTAGAGGAAGGCAATATTTCTTACTCCCTAGAAGAAAGAGCAAGAAGAAATGGTGTGTTCAGCATTCAGGAAAAAAAATGCTGGAAATACTACATAATCCAAACGGTGTACAATAATCATGCTCAATCCACTAATCAAGAGTGAATTTATAAACCTCTTGCGTAACTGAATACTTAATAAATACCAAATTAATACTTTTGCTGATTTCCTCCAGGTAACTGAGCAATATGTGCTGGGAAACAGTATATTAAGCAGTTGCTTCAGCGATACATTTTCAATTAAAGTGGGCCCCTGTGTTACGACATTAATCCGTTCTGCAGTTGGGGTCATAAAGCGAATTTGTCGTATGACGGGCAATCCAAACCTACGTTAAATAGCTAATGCGTTTAGAACCCCAGGTAAAAACATAAAAATTAGATGTACGTATTATAAATTGATACCAAAATAGTTTAGTAAGTGTTACGTATATATAATGTACACGTATACATTCCGAAAACATCATAAGTAAAAAATAAAGAAAGGATTTATTTACACTGTATTTATTCATTTTTATTGAGGGCCACATTGCAGTTACAGTTTCTGTCAGCGGGCCGGTATGACTTTGATAAAATAAATCTTAGGTGTGTTTGCCACACTGCTAACTAGTTTTGAAATCAGAGAGCGACAGAGGGCAAACAAATGCTTGTTTTTTTCCCGTAGTAATTTTAAAAGCTAAAGTCAACTGATAAATGTGGTATTTTAACCAGAAACTTGAATTCGAATCAGCATTTCGCGGGCCGCATCAAATGATGTGGCGGGCCGGATCTGGCCCCCGGGCCTTGAGTTTGACACCTGTGCCCTGGGGTCATGACAGATGTTTTTGTCGCAAAATCGGGAAAATGTCATAAAGAGGGGGATGAAAAAACTCAGTATTCAAGGTCACAACATAAAAAAAACGTAAATCAAGGTCGTTGTAACATGGGGGTCCACTGTAGTTAGTAGACAAATTTGTCAATGATGGCTTCTCTTAAACTCAAAAAGTGTTCTAGTTATTTGTGGTGTCCTATATGTACTGTGTGAAATCTAGCTTTAGGGTTTTATAAACATGCAGGTTGAGAGTTAAAGCCATTGATCAACCTTTTGCTCAGGCACACTTAGGGACACTTTACATGAGGACGCTTGCAAGTAAAAATGGCAAATATTCAGAAAATGTAAAACTTCGCTTTGACCTGCTCACGTTGCATCACATACATGCTCTATAACAATGCTCTATAACGCTTCTATAACAATGAAGTAGACATGTCTGTCTGGATACTGTCCCAGTCAATGCCGTTTTGTGTTATGTTTATTTTATAGTCTAAAGTGACGCAGAACACAGCAGAAAACATAATACCCTCTAGCACTATGGTAGTTACCTCACAGCACCACCTAGTCGCCTGGCATGCATACACAGTAGAATTCCCCATACTTTCTATATGCACATGTGATCTCTCTGAAAAACATTTGCCTAAATGCGAAATAAAAAAGTGGAGTTGAGATTCTTTTTGTATTTTATTTATGTATTTATTTATTTTTTGCGTCGACGCTTTCAATGGCTTTCATCAGCCTTCAGTATTAGGGATAATGCATGCACATCTTTTGTAATGCTCAAATGAAGCTTTTGTGGGCCATTTGTGGCAGAAACAAGTACTGCAGTTGATTTGGAAAAACCCTTGCCTTTGAATTGCCCACAGCACGCTGAAGTGAAATCCAATTACGAAATAAAGATGAATTAATGACAAGTAAAAATGTTTATATTTATTGTTTACTTAGTTATTATTGTGGTTATGTAGCAGTTAATCTCATAAAAAAACTTTGTGACAGACCAATTTATAATTTATATTCATGATTTTCAAACAATAGATGAATTTGAAGTCACATGTCGTCAGCCTGTCTGTCCAATTTCATGAAATAATTTACAAATAAATTGGACATTCACATTGCAAACAACCAGCTGTTGATGTATGGAGTAAGATAGCTGTCAAAAAGACATATGCGTGTTGCCTAATGCCGGAGTTGATGATTTGCAGATGGACTGACCTTGCTTGGTAGCTTGGCGTGATGTCATCTAAATTTGCATATTCAACTCAAATCCAAAGGCTCAGATCCACGAATGCATGAATCTAAAAGAGAGATTTGCGAAGCCAAAGGAGAGATTCATGCAAAGATGTGAAGTCATGTCTCGCGAGAGTCAACACTCAAATGAGTGGTGAAACACATAGGTCTCGCCAGAGTCGTACTCATATGAAAGGTGAAACAGGTATGTCTCGTGACAGTCGTTCTTATACGAATGTTGACACACACATACGTCTTTTTGACAACAATTTTACGTCAGAATTCTGAAGCTTCTAAGAAACTGATCTGCCTCTACTCTTGCCACTGAATGTCATCTGTTCAGGATTAGAGTTCAGAGAGAAAGGGTAAATTTAGATCATCTTGAACATGAAGAAGTAAGTGCTAAAGAGGCATCTCATAAACAAGCAGAGGAAGGTACATGTCTATAGAAACAGATGCGAGACAAGGATGGTGCATATTGTCACAGTGCTAGGGGTGCAGCTCGAGGCAGCTTCTCTGTGCACACACTGTTCAAGCTGCATCCTTACGCGAGCAGTCAACATACCCGGAGCACTATACTCACTGATATATATTGCATTTCTTTCTACAAAACTTCATCATGGCATGGAAAAAGAATCATTTTTTCCATTTATAAAAGTGTTACACTAAAGACATGTTCTTACTGGAACCGTCAAAAGGATGTGCATAATGGCCAAAATATCACATTACAATGTTTTAAAATTAAAATAAAGGTAGGGGTTTTATTATGATTGTTATAATTTGTTTTATTTTTTTTTTAAATATGGTTTTATAATAAATTGCACATTTCTGAACATTTTCCTTATGTGTTGAATGTCCGTCAATCCATCCATCATCTTAACTACTAACTTACTACTAACTTAACTACTACTTTCACGAGGACAATGATACACACACCAGGGAGACAATGCAGTTGCTGTCAAAGTCACAAAGATGGCAGTAGAAACTGCTGAGTACTAAAATGCTAAAGTGCTACATTGAGGCAGGTTCTCCCACCCCTCTCCCCCCCAGTCCTTCCCCTTCCCTTATATTGTCTGATTGCTCATTGGACAAAGGAGTCTTTAAGTCTATTGGTTCTGCACCAAGGAAGAAGCAGCCTATTACTATATATACTTTCTTGCGCACTGATGATAGTGTGGCATTGTCCATAATAGCCAAGAGTTTTTTTCATGGATGTCCTCTCTACCACTGTCACCATGGGGTCCAGGTCCATACCGACCACAGAGCCAGCCCTGATAAGTTTGTGCAGCCTGTTGGGAGTCCCTCTTTGATATGCTTCCTCCCCAGCATACCACAGCATAAAATAAGACACTAGCGACCACACTCTGATAGAACATCCACCGTAGTTTCCTGCAGATGTTAAAGGATCGTAGCCTCCTAGGAAAGTACAATCTGCTCTGGCCCGTCTTGTAGCGGTGATCTAGGTGACCAGTCCAGCTTGCTATCCAGCCGCACCCTGAGGTACTTGTCGTTTTCTCCAACTTCCACCTCGTCTCCCCGATCACCACTGGCCGTGTTCCAAATTCAATGACCAGGTCCTTGGTTTTAGAGGTGTTGAGAGGTGTTGAGCTGTTGGCAGTTCTACTTGCTCCAGGGAACAAAGTCCTTAATCAGAACCCTGTACTCTCCTTCTCCAGCATCCCTAATACATCCCATTATGGCTGAGTCATCAGCAAACCTCTGCATGTGACACAGCTATGAGCTGGAACAGAAGTTTGAAGTGTATAGGGTGAAGAGCAGGGGAGGCAGTACTGTCCCTTGAACTGTTCCTTGATGTGCCCCTGTGCTGCAGGCCACAGTGTTCAATGTGATGTTTTTTAGCATGATGTACTACGGTCTGTGTGTAAGGTGGTCCGATATCCAGGACACTAAACAGGGTTCCAGTTGCACCGTCCTCAGCTTTTCCTGAAGCTTGTGGGGCTTGATGGTGTTAATTGCTTCAGCTCTGCAGCTGTTGCAGATGACTGCTTTTGATTTATGGCATTATAATGTAAACAGTACACAGATTATCCCTTTTTTTGACTTGGAGAAGCTCCAGCCTTGCAAGTAATAAAGGAAAAATATCTGCAGAATTAATTATAAAAGTAAAGGGACGAGAGAGAAAAAAAAGATGCTTAGTAGAATTGACGAGCTTTGTTTGTCAGACAACTATGTTTTTGTGTGAAGTTTGTTTAATATTAGAAGCGTATGCAGTGACCCGGAACAAAAAAATAACTTTGGTCTAGATTCATGTTTGTGTTTGCATTCTTTGTAGCTCATACTGAAGGTTTACTGCAAGGATTTGATGAGTCTTGGCACAAGCACTTGATACATAATTAATTAAGCGGCGTTTAATCCTCCATGTCCTCTCTCAAAAGCCAAGGAACTCGCATCAATTCACAAGATCTGGATTTCAACCAATTGGATTAGCGTTATTTTATATTGATAAACTGTACATATACAGTGGGCTCCCGTGTTACGACCTTAATCCGTTCAGCGGTTAGGCTCGTAACTCGAATTCGCCGTATGACGGGCAATCCAAACCTATGTTAACTAGTGAATGCGTGCAACGCGTGCAAAAACCTTAGGTAAAAACATCACGACTTTATACACATATTAAAGATTAGTAACATAATCTACTGTACAGTTAAATTAAATAACATAAATTTACAAAGGAAAAATGACATTTACCTTTGGGGCGACGTGACTTGAACTGGGTGGAGGCGGAGGGGAGCAGAGACCAACCCAAATTTTCTTAAACGAGAATTTTTTTCAAACGAGAACTTTTTTTAAACGATGACTTTTTTTGTTCAAACAAGTACTTATTTTTTAAAGATAATTTTTTTAAACGAGAACATATCACCGGCGATTTCCTTCTCTTTAATCCATAATGGAAGCCTCTCCATTTTGTTGTTGACCGAGGTCCGTCCTCTGGCAAGGAAAGACTTGCTTGCTTTAATAGCTTCCTTGTTCTTGAGAATTGTAACGATTGTTGAGCGGTTACGACCATACACACTAGCAAGGTTAACTATGCGTGCGCCTCCTTCGTATTTTTTTATTATCTCCTGCTTCGTTTCTATTGTCATCATCATCTTACTTCTTCCTTTACCGCCACTTGCAATTTTAAAAACCATGTCTAACAGATAAAAGTTTGCAAAGTCTTCACAACAGACCGACCAGGTCGTGCCATCAAGCAATGAGGGAGTTCGGCCAATAGCATATCGGCATTTCTGTGATTGACGTAACACCGGCCAATAGCATATCGGCATCTCCGTGACTGCCTTAATCGACCAATAGCATATCGGCATCTCCGTGACTGCCTTAATCGACCAATAGCATATCGGTATTTCTGTGACATGCGAGAAAAGTTATTTTTGTTGATGCAACAAAGCAAAAAAAATAGTGCGGACACACTGTTGGATGGTTCGTAAGACGAAAGGTTTGTGCGTAAGAGGAGGACAAAAAAACGCCGCGGTCCACGTCGTAAGATGAAAAATTCGTAAGACAGGGGATCGTTAACCTGGGGCCCACTGTACTTATATTCAACAATTCATTTAAGCATATTGATTTAAAAAGTATGCTGTATATTTCAGCATCTCATTGACAGACATTTAAGTCTATGTCCTAAAAGTCTTTGTGCTGAAAACAAATAATTGATTTGTGTGTGTGTGTGTGTGTGTGTGTGTGTGTGTGTGTGTGTGTGTGTGTGTGTGTGTGTGCGAGCAGTATGCTTGACACATGTTGTGTTGCATCTGTCCAACAGGCAGCTTTATGCCTGAAGATATTTCTGTCACAGTGCCTACAAGTGTGTGCAATGTGCTTCCATGCATGCCCGTGTCTGTGAATGTGTCTTTAAGTGGCTGTGCTTGCTGTTCCAGTTTGGAGCAAATACATTTGATGTGATAGTTTGCGGCAGCATGGCCTGAAGATGAAGCCCTTGTATGCAAGATTACAGTACAAGAGCATAAAGGCACAAAATAGAAGGTCTTCGAAAGACATATCGAAAGAAATAGACGATGAAGCCGAGTGACAAAACTCCAAAACAACAAGTGAACATAAAGGAAAATGGGGAATAAAAAGATCTTGTCAGAGATCAAATTCAGTGCACTTTCAGGTAGAGAAATAAAATTCTGTACTTTCAGTTTAACGTAAATGTCATGCCTTATTTTTAAAAGCTATAGCGTTTCATTGTACTGTATTTTCTGCACTATAAGGCACACCTATAAGCCTTATTGTTTTTTTTTTTTTTAAAGCTGATGGTGCGCCTTAAAATCAGGTGCGTATATATGGATCAATATTGAAATTGGGATTCGTAGATGGGGAATGAACTGATAAAGTAAGCTTTACCTGTTTCTTTTGTGTGTTTACAGTCGAACAAGTTTGATCATATTGACATTGAGTCATTATGCTGTTGAGAGTTCAGTTATTATTTGATTATTATTATTTATTTATTATTTAATTGTTATTACTTTGAGTATTACTATATTGTGATTGAAAAAGTTTTAAAATATGTCATTAATTGAGGGTGCACCTTTTAATCCGTTGAGCCTTATATATGGAAAAAGTTTTAAAATATGTCATTAATTGAGGGTGCGCCTATAAACCGGTGTGCCTTATAGTGCGGAAAATACAGTAATATAAGCACATAAAAACAACCGTATCAAATCAACAATTTTAACTGTACATGTTGGTGATTTCAAAAGAATTCTCAAAAGATTGGATATGAGACTAGAGTAGAATATATGATTGCACTTCTGTCGTAAATTGTTGTATTCAGCATAAGACTGTCAAATGTACACCCGTGAATACCTTTTAAGGCGATCGGTAACTGGTTACTATGGCAGCAAAGCCGTCAAGTGCATGAATTGTCTCTTCAGTGTTGGGGAAGTTACTTCAAAACTGTAATGCATTTTTTATTACTTATTACTGTCATTTCAAAATAATTAGTGAGATTACAATATTACAGTATTTTAAATGGAAGGCATTAAATTACTATTGCATTACTTTTTTATTACTCTCGCCAACATAACTGGAAATATGGATTTGCCATTCTAAATGTAGCTCATTACACTCATTACACATCCAGTGGAAGGTTGGCTTAAGCCAAAAAACAGTACAAATAATTTACTCTGTATTGTGCTGTAAACTTTTAAAGACAAGATACAGAATCTTTTTTTTAATGTCCAATGGCCCCCAGATTTACGAGATTAATCTGTTCTTGCGGTTGGGATTGTAACGCTAATTCGTCGTATGGTGGGCAATCCAAACCTGTTATTTCACTAATGCATGTAAAACCCCCAGGTAAAAACATCAAAATTGTATATACATATTAAAAATGGTATCAAAATGCTATAGTAAGCGCTATGTATATATAATATACAATTAAAAACCATAATCATAAATAAAAAATGACAAGCTTGTTATGGCCATATTCCCTAGTGAAGGTAGCCTAGCCTAGGCTATCTTAGCCTTCTTCGTATATCTTGATTATCTCCAGCTTCGTTTCTGTAGAAGTCATCTTCTTACTTCTCTCTTTAACATTAACAACTAGCAATCCTGGGAACCATGGCTCACCCATTCAAGTTTGAATTAAGTCGTAAAATGTACAATAAATAGTTATTTTAAGCACTCAGACGCGATCCAGTCCGTAGCATGCCGCCATTTTGACAGTGACGCCGACCAGTAACAGAGCAGTATCTTAGGGAGTCGTGGCGCAGACCAATAGCAGACCAACATCTGAGTGACGCGTTGCAGCGCAGGCAGTTTGACGGGACTTGAAAATAAGAGCAATTACCTTAAAACGCCTGAAGATGGAGACAAAACGACACACATACAGCCAACCCCTCGGATCATGACAGTTGTTTTTGTCGTAAAGCGGGAAAAAAACATAAAAAAGGTAAGGCAGGTGTGTCGTAGATCAGGGGGTCCACTGTATTTTAATCCCTTTATTAATTAGTTTCACCGCATAGTGATACATTGTTAATGCTTTAGGGAGAAACAGTTAGTGTATTCCCCAATATCAATGTTGATATTCAAATTTAAGTTCAGTCGGCTAGGTTAGGGACAGACCTTTCAAAAATAGATGGTTTTGGTGGGGCTAGGGTTAGCAGCTAGGCTAAATCATCGTTATTGTGTTTAATGTACTGTTTAACGTGAGTTTTTTTATGCTTCATCTTGATACACATTGACCACAACTATTTAGAGGCTATTATTAATGTACTTGTCCTGTGAAAATTAGTGCTAGCTTACCTCGGCATTATTGCTGGTTTTGCTAACGTCACATTACGATGGCGTCACTCTAAATTGTTTGTCAAATTACTGGTGCTATTTGGCGGAGTGGAGAGCGTTTTAGGTGTCATGTACATCGTGCGCCTAACTATTGAATTCTTCTTGTCTTTATACTCATCTCTGGTGTAGGTGATACTAAGAACAGAAATCAAACATTTTACCCTGACCCTTTCTCCTCCGATCTCACAGTGTATTTGGCGAATTTGGGGGGAAAAAAAACTGCACTTTCAGGTTAAAAATGCATTGTAATGTATTGCGTTACTCTTGTTTGTACCGAGTAAAATATTACAATTTCTTTTTGTGTGTGTAATGCATTACACTACTGCATTAGAGCAAAAAGTAATACATTATAGTAATTATATTACTTTTGTAATGCATTACCCTCAACACTGGTTATTAAACAGCTTTGATATTTGGGGTGAGCCGCCTTTGGCCTGGCCTTTTCCTAAGGGTCATTGGAATCCCTGAGTGCAAAGGCGCCCACTGTCACAAGTGATTTGGCAATGAGTGGTGATGGGCTTTAACCAGGCAACAACCCCGGCATTGAGATGATGGCTTCCCGCTACATAGCTACTCTTTGGATGGTAATTAACGCTTGGTGTCATAGCTGTCTTTGTCTTATGTTTTAATCTTCTTGTGACACATCATCATTCTGCCCAGTGGTTATTCTCTGTGTGCAACACAATTTGCCTTTCTGCTTATCTGTAATTCTTGAATCCTTTTATCTGCTTTTGCTCTTGTTCACTGAGGGGTAGAACAATGTATATTAGCACAACCACCAATATTCAACAATGAAAGCAAAGTAAGATTCTGCTGTTCATAAAACGATTTCCCAAAGACCCACAGCATAAAACTATTTGTAGAACAAGTTCAAATTTATGACGGTGATTGTAGTTTTCTGTCTTCAGTTGAGGAAAATGCAATTACATTTTAAACGTTAGCTTAACTGTCTCTATATTAGCTTTGGCAGTAAACACTCTCCAGGCTGTCTGCAACGTTGGAGTTTTTTCACATTAGCGCTTCAGGCATTTTAAATTGCATCTCACAATTGACTGTCTAGTTAAATACTTTGCTTTTCCACTCTTTCAATTTAGCAAGTGCAGGAAAATAAAATTCAAGATGTGAAATAAATTCTAGAAGGGCGAAGGCAGTGCATGCATTTAAAATGGGAAGAATGTTTATTCTATGCCGTTGTCATAGTTTTCTAGGAGTCTAACAGAGAACAAGGACACATGGGGTGTCATGGGATGACCATCTTTTTGTTGAGGCCATTTGTGATGTGACTTGTGTGATACCAAGAAAATTGTCTAGACAGGTCAGCATGTACAAGTGAGAAAAACTAAAATAAGATTTTAGTGACATGTGACCAACAGGGCCAATTACATTCATTTTCGGTACGGCTTATTGTGTTCATGGTCACGGGACACTATCTCAGCTGACTTTGGGCAAAAGGCAGACTACACGCTTGGACTGTTCGAAAGTCGCTCACAGCAACCAATTACATACACACACAAAAAAAGATCATTTTTAAAAGCACAAAAGGAAGAAGAATAATTACATTAAGTTGGTAGATGTTTTCATGTTTGACCACAATTAAATGTTCAAAGGTGAGAAACCCTCATAAAAAGACTAGTTATTGACGGAAAATGGGTTTTTGTCCGTGGTGTGTTGATTGGCCGAATGGCGGCTGGGAGGATGAATGGCTCTTTACACAGACTTGAGGCCCATCATTCACAGTGGACACTTGATTTGTTCGTGAACATCACATTAGTACCGATGATTACAGGTTGGTTCAGCTTAAAAAAATGACAGACGAAGGGGACCCGGTGCACTGATAAATGATGGATGAGAGACCAGCAAAAATTTGTAGACTGCCATCCTCTATAAATGTATATGGTTGTACTAGACGCTGTTCGTATTGGTTTGAGCGCATTACACACCTACAGAGTGCTCAAGTTACCCTTTCACTACGGTTCCTTTTTTTTTGGGGGGGGGAATAGAACTTATGGCATATATTACTTGTTTATAAGTCTAGGATACTTGGATTTTTTTTAAATTCCAGCTTCCGTGAATTTACAGGCAACAGGATAATAATCATAATAATAAGAATAAGAATAAGAATAAGAATAAGAATAAGAATAACGTGCCAGAGAAGTAAAAGTGATCACCAAACGCCTACAATACATAGTAATGAGTGTAAGCTATAGTAATATACAGTATTTCAATATACAGTGGGCCCCCGGGTTACGAACTTAATCCGTTCAGCGGCTACGCTCGTATCTCGAATTGCTCGTATAGCGGGCAATCCAAACCCATGTTAATTCGTGAGTGCGTGCAACGCGCGCAGAAGCCTTAGGTAAAATCATCACGCTGTATACATAAATTAATATTAAGTGACATAATCTACTGTACAGGTGCATTAAATAACAAATACAAAGGATAAATGACTTTTACCTTTGGAAAGACGTGACTTGTGCTGAGATAAGCAGAGATGAGCAGAGATGAATGCTCTAAGTCAATACGTAAATCAGATATGCTATTGGTCTTACAGTGTCAAAGTAACTTTTTCAGTCAGGGTTTTCTCTACTTCCTTCCATCCCAACCAGCTGTGCCATCAAGCTAGATAAAGGCGTTCGGCCAATAGCATATCGGCACTTCTGTGATTGACGTGTGACACCGGCCAATAGCATCTCCGTGAGTGAGACCGCGTGACCTTAATCGACCAATAGCATATTGGCGTCTCCTTGACTGACTGATAATTATTTGCACTTTTTTTTTAAACGGTTGGAATGTATTGACATCTTATTGATTAAAACACATTTAAATCTGTGACGATTTTTTGTCCTGCAATCGGCACACTTAATTTCATGTCAACTGTTTTTCCCGACGTGAATTGAGCACGGTGGAAGCGGAGAGGTGGTTGTGTGTGTTGCATTTACTAGGCAGCACACTTATGGATTGTTCGAGCGCCAGTTCACCTTTGGTCACAACTCACAAAATTGCAACAATGACGCTGTCCCAATGCATATCGGGAGAGATCGCCGACTAACCTGACATGCAATCTTGTCAAGCAACCATTATATGGCGCTGTAACATCACCCGTAATAGGGTGCAGAGATTAACCTCTTGAGTTAATACGGCAACGCACATAGGCTATTGGTCTTACAGTGTTACAGTAACTCTTTCAGTCATGGTGCAAATCACGGAGATACTAAAACATCATCCTCTTATTTCTTCCTTTACCGCTGCTAGTAATTTTAGAAGCTATGTCTAACAGATAAAGTTTGCAAAGTCTTCAAAACATTCCGTTTTTCACTCATTTTGTCTACTTCCTTCCATCCTGTCCCATCAAGCTAGATAAAGGCGTTCGGCCAATAGCATATCAGCATTTCTGTGATTGACGTGTGACGCCGGCCAATAGCATCTCCGTGAGTGAGACCGGGTGACCTTAATCGACCAATAGCATATTGGCGTCTCCTTGACTGACTGATAATTATTCGCACTTTTTTTTAAACGGTTGGAATGTATTGACAATTAATTAAAAAAAAAACACACATTTAAACCAATGACAATTCTTTGTCCTGCAATCGGCACATTTAATTTCATGTCAGCTGTTTTTCCCTTTAGCTGTACAAACACTACACTTAAATGGTAATATATTTAGACACCGTGAGTGAGACAGTCAGTGTGAGATTGTAAGACCAATAGCGTTCACGTTACCGCCATAAGTATCTATTAATGATTGTAGATGACGCAACTGCTGAATATATTGACGCAGTTAGGCGAGAACATTTCTACATACTCAATGGCTGGTTTGACGGAATGCTCGCAAGACGAGAGGTTTGCTCGTAAGCGGAGGACAAAATTCTCCCTGATCCACGCTCGTAAGGCGGAATGTTCGCAAATCAGGATGCTCGTAAGCAGGGGGCTGACTGTATTTCCACAGGTAATGGTCGGCCCAGCACTGGCTTGCTGTGTATGGAAAAGTTGCTAGTATCCACTAAAATCTCTAAATAGGTGTGTAATGAACCGCTGGGATGCCAGCACATCTTATTGCTCCCATTCCTATACTCACTGCCATTTTTTCCAAAGCGCAAGGACACATTGTCCCAACGGGAGTGAAAGGGTTAAAGTTCACCTTTTAGAAACGGTACTAATGTTTTTAGCGACAGCTAATTTCACAACTGCGCAGATCTTAATGCTTGTTAATAATTTACAAGCACTAAACCTCCAACCACATTGAAAGTTTAAAAAACAACACATTTCTCATCGGGCATCAGCTGCCTACAAAACAAAGCAAAACAGTGCTTTCTTTTAATGTGACACTATTCAATTTTTTGCAGCCTACTTCCTTCATTTTGCCCTTTATGTTTGTAAGACAAGTTTTAACGTCAGTAAAGTTGCAAATCATTAGAGATTACTAGCGTGAAACAGGGCCACTCTTCCATACCCCAGCAATGGCCATAATAACATTACTTCTAGCTTAGTCAGTCTTCTTATAGGCGAGTCTTTCAGACATTGACTTGTCTGGCATGTTTGAGATGACCTGTCATTCAGTCGGGATGGGACGAGAGCTTGAGCGACAAGAGCTCACAAGATTGGAACACCATGGAGGGCCGCTAGGTTGAGGGATTGGCATTCTTGTAGGAGTAGGTGGGGGTATGCAACTGAACGTGATTTGCGATACACCTCTATTTGAAAGAAAGAAAAAGAAAAAGAGTGCAACAGAGTCAAAAATAAAAATACAGGATGCTCCGATTACTTTCAAATCGCCTGTGTGGCGACATTTTGGTTTTCCAACTGAGGCAAAGAACAGTAACACATTGACTGATAAAGACAAAGCCACTGGCTGAATACTGCAAAAAAAAAAAAAAAATCATCATACACCGCAGCTAACACGAACACATGATATCGGTGTGTTGTTCCTCACAGTTTTTGCCCACTGACAAGCTGGAGACAAAACCAATGCAAATATTCTTCGCTTTGCTGCTGATGCAAAAGTGCATCTTTCCATCCCTACCGCATCAGTGGCCAGTGAGTGTTTTTTTTTCTATCGCAGGCGGTAGAGTTACTGGCCATAGAGCACAGTTATACCCTAATAATGTAGACATGCTAGTATTTCAGAAAAAGAACATGACCCTTAAGAGTAAACTACTGTTGGATGGTCCCTGTTTGTTGGTAATCTGCACCGTAGATGGCTTGTTGTGGTGCCCAGAAGTAAGATCACTCATGTAGTTATTATTTGAATTATGCTCGCTGTATTTGTTTAATGTTTGGCACTTTAAATAGAAAGTATATATTTTTTTCTTATTATTATTATTCTCCAAGAGAAAATATATCAGATCCCATTTGTTATTGAAGCAGCATTTGAAAAATGAGCCAACAATGAGTAACAAAGACATCTTTACATAACAGGGCTGAAGAAGTTTAAAATCACAACATTTTGAAGCACTTTTTCCTGTCATGTGTTGTAAATCACTTTCATCAGAGCCCCACCCCTTTTCCATCATCATCAGTCTGTCATTTTTTCAAGCCAGAAACAATTACAACGGCGGGACGTCTGTTCGTCTGCGTATTTTTGCCGACCCTTCCCCCTTCCTCACGGGGCCATCCCCCATTTAATATATTTCATCTGGTCTTTAAAAACACATTAATTTGTAAGTTTTTGAAATTTACAATCAATTAATTTATTCCTTTTTAATGAAAATCCATCCCTTTAAAAACGGTGTAACTCCATATAAGTCTCTTAGCTGAGTATGGTTCTCCACCACTTGGTGGTGCTGTTATGTTGCAGTAGCACTATAAAAATGCAACAATATAGCTTGCAATCATACAAGTCAGTTGAAATAAAATTAAGTAGACAAAAAGGGACAGTGATGGGATGACGAGGTCTGACGGACATATTATGTCACGACAATCCTGACGATTACGACAGATGAAAATTGCACTGCCGACATTTTTAATTCACCATTTATTTTGGACATTCCATTCATTTGTCGGTCCGTCGGCAAAATGGGCGTCTGTCGGTGACAGACTGATGGACAGTCTGTCAGTGCTGACCAAGTTCCCACCTCTGAATAAAGCTTTAAATACTTTGTGCTCAGTTATTGCCTTGCACCTGTCTGCACAAATGTGCCATGCCAGAAACACAACTGTAAAAACATGCCCTCTTAGTTAAGGTGACCAGATTTTCAAAAGTAAAAACTGGGACATGACAAGTTTGCTGACAATTAAAAATGTAAAAAAATGTCACCAGGAACTATTCAAAACAAATTTAAGTGCTGGTCAGTCTGGTGAGCTGTGGTTGTGTTAGTACTTAAGTTAATGCTAAACGCGATCTCACATGACAGTTCAACAGTGCGCACTTGTCCAACCTTTTTTGCATCCTATCCTCATAATGTAGCAGTCAAATTTGTATGCACCTTGAGTTGACATATAGCTGTTCTGATTCTGGTTTGTCAAAAAAAATCACAAAACGCTTTCACGTATGCCCTAGCAGGAAAGGGCAACTCCGGCCCTTGAAGGCACTATCCTTCATTTTTAGATGTTTCTGTCCTTCAACACATCTGATTTAAATAATCAGCTCATAAGCGAGCTCATCAGCATGGTAATGATCCTGATCATTTGAATCAGGTCTGTTGAAGCATGGAAACATGTAACACATGCAGACTAGTGGACTTCGAGGACCAGAGTTGCCCACCCCTGCCCTACAGTGTGCTCATAGACTAGTCCTTGCTGTTTAGAATTAGTATTTCTATTGACCTTGGAGATGTTTTACTATGAGGATGGTGATTGAACACATCTCCAGTCAACTATGTGAGGGTGCACAGGACTTGCTTTTTTTTTTTTTTTTTGCTTTTCCATGTAGAGGAGGGAGGAGGGGCAAAACCTTATTCATTAAATTGAAAATCAATTGGCACAACATACCTCGCTGTCCTGCAACACTCATGGTCTGACTTTATTTACTGCAATTCCTCAACATAGGAGCAGGTAGTGGTTCTATTTCCGACAATGTGAAAGCCAAAGTAAACAATTCAAATTCTTCTTTTAAGTGGTTGATCGTATAAATAGCTATTGACAACTACTATGTGACTGACGTGGCCCAAACGAATGGCTTGCTAGACTAAAAAGCAAAAAAAAAAAAAAAAAAAAAAAAAAAGAGACGTGACATCGGGACATGACCTATGTAAAATCTGACAAAGCAATGAGGATGTAAAATCTGCCGGGAATTGGGACAATTGGGACAACAAAAAAAAACTGAGATGACTGGTCACACTACTTTTGGTGTCATCACTCACGAGTCAACAATGTTGATTAATGATATGCAACATCCTATTCCGTGTGCGGCGCGCTAAGAGCTTTATAAAGTACATATACACTCACACAATCACAGAAGCATAAGGCCCTAAGTGTCATGTTTGGTTGGGGTTCATGATTCTTTGGGTTGTGTGGGTTTTTTTTCCTATTCTTAGGTTCATGTTAGTTTGCCTTGTGGCTGCATTCCTGTCTGTGTCTCGTTAGTCTTATCATGTCCACCTGCCTGTTTACCTGCCCTCCTCGTGTCATCCAATCAGCTTCCACTGCCTTTCATCTCTTTCCAGCCATTACGTGTTCCCTCGCTAGGTGTGAAGTTTATTTAATTCCCCAGTTTGCATTGAGTTCTTGTCGGGTCATTGCTTCGTTGTCCATATGTCATGATGCCAGAGTTTGTGCCTAACCCTTGCCGACATCTTCTTCTATAAATTTCCTATCCGAGTATCCCCTGTCAATACTGATTTCCGTGAGTTCATTTCGTTTTTGGTTGTATTTTGTATTGATTTTTTCCAGTTGTTCCTTTTCTCAGTTTTTTATTAAAACTTCATTTTTTGAGCCACAACCTCTCAGCCTTCCTGCGTTTTTGGGTCCCCATACTTTCACACCTCCACTTGCAGAAGGAGCTCTGTCTGTAATGTGCTTTTCGGCCACTATTGGAAAGCCACAGGTCAGCTAATGAGAAAGGCATAGGGCAAGAGGAGGGAAGATAGATGGTGGGAGGGTGTCCTTGTTAACATGCTCTTTGTGTGTGCTCCCATCACAGCTAGGGGATCCAGATTTAAATAGCAGCTGAGAGAAGAAAAACACAAGGGTAAATAGAAGAAACAAAAAGCAAGTTTTGTTTTTTTTAAATCACTCTGGATCAGTCTCTTTCTCCATGATCTATCATGTAATGTGCTTCCTTCAGGGGAAAATAGCAGTAATGGGAGTGAAAAATGTTGTGGTTGTGATAGAGATGGGTGCCAAGCAAAAAGGGTATTGAGGATGGTGGAGTCAGATGTTGTGAATGAATTGTGCAAGAAGCCAAGCCGCTAAGCCCCTTTGTTGGCCTCTGTTACTGACCTGATATACCACAAGCTCTACTCCCCACCCCTTGCCCCCTCCCTCTTTCTTTCCCGTTTCACTCAAACCAACATCCAACTGCAGTCCTACTTAGAAGCCGCTAGAGATATACTACTATAAATAAAAGCAAACAGCCAGCGAGATAGAACTTTGGGGTCTTCAAACAATCATACTTAGATAGGATCTGACCCATATATATGTGTATATATACATACACACACACACACACACACACACACATATATATATATATATATATATATATATATATATATATATATATATATATATATATATATATATAAACAGTGCGCCCCCTGTTTACGAATTATTCATCTTACGAAAGTGGACCGTGGCGTTTTTTGTCCCCCTCTTACACACAAACCTTTCGTCTTACGAACAATCCAACATGCCAGTCAGTGTGTCCGCACTATTTTTTCGCTTTGCTGCGTCAACAAAATGAACTATTCTCGCATGATACGGAAGCACCGATATGCTATTGGTCTCATAAAGTCACAGTCACGCTCTCAATCACGGTCCCAGTCACGGAGATGCCGATATGCTATTGGTCGATTAAGGTCACAGTCCTGGTCTCAGTCACGGAGATGCAAATATGCTATTGGCCGGCGTCACGTCAATCACAGAAATGCCGATATGCTATTGGCCGAACGCCTTCATCTGGCTTGATGGCACAGCTGGTCGGTGTGTTGTGAAGACAATGCAAACTCTATCTGTTTGACATGGCTTCTAAAATTGCTAGTGGCGGTAAAGGAAGAAGTAAGAGGATGATGACAATAGAAACGAAGCAGGAGATAATAAAAAAATACGAAGGAGGCGCACGCATAGTTAACCTTGCTCGTGAGTATGGCTGTAACCGCTCGGCAATCTTCTAAGGGCAAGAATTTCTTTGCTAGGGGACGGACCTCGGTCAACAACAAAATGAAGAGGCTTCTTCTATTATGGATTAAAGAGAAGGAAATCGCTGGTGATATGTTCTCTTTTGAGAAAAGTTCTAGTTTAAGAAAATAAATAAATAAATTCTGTGGGTTCGTCTCTGCTCCCCTCCGCCTCCACCCAGGTCAAGTCACGTCGCCCCAAGGGTAAATGTCATTTTCCCTTTGTATATTTATGTTATTTAATTTAACTGTACACTAGATTATGTTACTAATTACGGGGGCCCACTGTATATATATATATATATATATATATATATATATATATATATATATATATATATATATATATATATATATATATATTGTATGTGTGTGTATACCTTCAATTACTTCATTTCCAAATAAATGAAGAGATAATCAAGAAATATGAAGCTAGCCTAGCGTAGGCTACAATTACTAAGGAATATGGGCATAACAAGCGCCCCTCAAAGGTAAATAGATCCTTTCTATATGTTTTTATTTATGATGTTTTCTGAATGTATACATGTGTATTATATATACATAGCACTTACTATACCATTTTGGTACCAATTTTTAATATGTACCTACAATTTTGATGTTTTTACCTGGGGTGATAAACGTATTAGCTATGTAACATAAGTTTGGATTGCCTGCCATACGGTGAATTCACCTTACGAGCCCAACCGCGGAATGGATTAATCTCGTAACACGAGGACCCACTGTACCAATATTTAGAAAAATTTAATGTTTGGTTTATTTGTGATAAACTGATATATTTACTCAGATGTAGCATATTTTTCTAAGAGACAAAATACTTAAAATGAGGGTATGGAAAGGTATCGATTTGTGAAATTTCGAAGTGTAGGAACCATGTAAACTTAAACAAAGCAAAGTATTATTAAACAGGGATTTGTTCTGCCTCTTTAAATCTCTATTATCTCTATTTTTTTTTATTATACATTGTTTTTGCCATAACCAGCCGATTAATCGGTTCTCAGTATTTCACTGCACCAAATATTGAAATTGGCATCTAGACTCATTACATTCATATCGGCTGGGCCCAGATAATAATGGATTTTTGTACGTTGCATTCGATGACCTTTTTAAAAGAAATACAGTACACACATAACTATTGTCTTGGGTAGTGTAAGTATTAGAGGCACAAGTACAAAAGATAATTGACTCATTTGGTTCCTCACCTGAAGGATTTTAGGTATTTGCCTGAGTGTTTTTCTCAACTGACTGTTATTCCCCACAATGAGCCTGAGGCATATATAGTAAAACAAGCTAGCAGGAAAACATTTTCCCAACAGTATGACTGCATTGATAATTGCAATCTATCTCTTCTATCTTTCTTGTGCCGCAGCTACTTCAAATGGCACGATGGAGGGCATCGACAACCAAGAAGGGGGAGTATGTAAGACCAAGTCCATGAAGATGATCATGAAAGTGGGGCAGAGTAAGTATTAAGTATAACTGGGAACTTCAAGTAAAACAGTGAGGCTACACACTAATCAAATGCATATACTGTACCTAATGCATATGTAGGTATAGACTACACTGCTGCAGCATACATGCGCATGCATACCCTATACATAGACTGCACAGATGATATTCATTTTATTGCTAGCCCTTCAATGCAGCGTTGTGTTTGCCATGTATTTATTTTTCTTATAAATAAAAACACCAGCCCATTAATTGGTGTTCAAAAGCATGCTTTAACTGCAGCAGTGTATTATTGCATTTTCTTGAGGTTCTCCAAAATGGATCAAATTGATGTTGGTTAAAAATAACCCTTTGATTAGCTTATTGCAAATTTCTCAAACATAAAGTTCATGAAGTTAAGGAACAGACACGTTTATGTGGTTCGTCCAAAAAAACTCATTACTTGTTAGCTCCTTTTTGTTTTTAATAATCTGCTTTTAAATCCTTATCGCCTTATTATTATTCCTATTATTAGTTGTATTATAAGAAGCAAAATTGAAAAACAGTAGAAAGTGAAGTCAAATCGAAAAGAGAATCAGATCTACTGTATGTTCACCCAAATTCAAACAGTGCCCAACCCTCATAATGAATAATAATAGTACTTTGACCAAATTGTGACATATGGGGGATCAGTTCAACACCAGTGACATACAAGGCTTGAAGCTGGTTCTGGCAGGGGCATTGGAATTTGTCAGGTCACCGCCCAAAAATCCTGTAACATTACATTTATAAAACTGGTGTTAAATGTGATTGTGCACCTAACATTTGTGTCGGCGCACCCAAAAAATGGTTGTTTGCACCAGTGCAACCATTGCAAAAAGTCTACAGCCCTATCTTTATGATGCCAACCTCCTTTTAATGGCAATACGGCGCTGATAATCAATCATTAAGCCCTGTGGGCAATTTTGATCGAAGTTGGGCTTTTAGATGTTTTTGATATGTGATATCAAAGGAAAAGCATACAAAAAACTCTAGTAGGCTAAAATATTGCAGAGTCAAAACATGTCGACTTTCAATATGCCATCCTGCTGTCCCCTCTAAATGCTTGCAAACGGGAGGTCGAGAGGTACACCCTTGCAGATGTCAAACTTAGCCCATGTGGAGCTCATTTAGTGCCATTACAAACTGGAAATATGGAAATCCTGATGTTTTATCATGCATTTTTCCCAATTTTTGCATTAATCCTCTCAACGGCAACTCGCAAACAGTGTGCATTAGAAATTTTTGTGTTGAGACTCCAAAACCACCGGGGGGCACTGGCAGACAACTTATGACTTTTGCAAGCCTTTCAACTTCATTGAGTGGCTTAGACTTAACCTAACTCCCGTAATTCAAAGTTCTTGCTTTGTATTGTGGGACTTGTAGTTGACAAAAGGCTACGATCCAAGAACTAAATGTTGCAGGAAAACTTTTTATTTTGCTGCAGGGAAGCGTTTTATTTCAACGCATCATAGATCTGCATATTCCAGCCTGTAAAATGTGCAGCATTGAATAGCTGTTAATGTTTGAGGGGTTGAAATAAAAAATATATTTATAATTGATGGTGTTATGACCCTTTGAAAGTCAGCCCAAGTTGGGCATTAATGCCAGGTTTGTGAAAAGTCCCTTGGGATTAAAAAGAAAGCATGTTGTGGCTGTTGTGTGTCGGGAAGCTAGCAGCGACACACACAGGTCACTGTCTGTGTTTGTTGTAAGGCAATGTCCTAACCCAATAATAACGTTACACTAATCATAAATGAACCATAAATGATCTGTGCCGCTGGCTAATCATAAGGTGCATATTGACAACCAATCTTTAGTCTTTAGTCTTCAATCTAATGTATGTTTTTGTGGGGTGAATTACACTGTTGTGCTCCATGGATCCTTAAAACCACTGTAGTGGTTTTCACTCATTATTGTGATAAGGTGTACTTTTGTAAGCCTGTATGAATATTTGTTTTAGCATTATTTCGTTGTTGTTGTCATTTAGACTTGGAAATACTTGCATGATTACCTTGGAAACTGTGGTCTCGAAGCTAAAAAAAAAACCCAACAACTCTTGGTTCTGTTTTTCAGATCCTACTGACCCGATTTCATCCAAAGACAAACCCACCAGGGTTCCCTACTCTCCTAAGCACCCAGACAGCAAGGACACCCACAAAACTAATGAAGTGCTCGAGAAGCCAGGTGAGATTGTATATTGCCATTTTAAATAGTGCAAAAGTGGCAACTGAGTGCAGAATTTATTGAAACAATTTTGTATTACAAAGGAAGTGCTGGACAGAAAGGACAGCAATCAATCAGGCTGTAATTGAATGTTAGCCATTAATGTGAAAGGCATTTCTGGCCTCATCACTTTCAAGGACTTTCAAATCATCATTATGCTGGTCTCCCCCTTATAATCCATCATTGAAGTGACATGTTCAGGAAAATGAACTGATTTTATGCCATCTTTATGCCACCTCGCTACATTCTTGCAATGCTAATTTTAGAACAAAATCAAAACTAATGTATCCACATGGACGCATGAGACATTTCTTTAGAATTTAGAATAATTAAAAAATCCTACCAGAAGACATAACTGTAACTGAAACTGTGCTATCATTAAAAAAAAACATCTCCCCTCATGACAGCTTTTACCAGGAACATAATGGGCATTAGAGCAGATTTTATGAGAAAGTATCATTCCTTGTAGAACAGCAGAAGGGTACTAGCTTTAGGCTGCCTGTCATCTTCTATCAACTCTTACCTCAGTACTACTGAAGAAAGATCACTTTTAGGCCTCAGGAGATACGCAGAAAAGAATGGACACCAGGTAGCACCTGAGCACACCAAACCGTCAGTCAGCTGAATAACATCATGTTGATGGGCCCCACTGCAATTTTTTTTTTTTTGTGTTCCCAGTCCCACTCCTAAACACAAGTCCTAAACACAACACTCCAACACACACAATGCACACAGCTGCTCCAGAACTGTTTTAATAGTGATTTTTATATTGGAACGTTGAAAATACCACAGTAAAATGTGCCAATGTATTCAATTTTCTTTTAATACCTTTAACCCTTTGCTACCCCTTTTTTTTTTTTTAAATAAAATTTATGGCATATATTACTTGTTTATAAGTCTAGGATACTTGGAAAATTAGTTTAAAAATTCCCACTTCCATAGATTAATTTACAGGGTTTTCTGTTCCATCGTTATTTAATCATAATAATAACAATCATAATAATAATCATCATCATATTAATGTAAACGTGCCAGAGAAGTGAAAATGATCACCAAATGCCTACAATACATAGTAATCAGTGTAATCTATAGTAACACAAATATATAGCACATATCAAGTTATTTCCACAATACTGGATACTAGTTAATCGAGGATAAATTGCAAGCTACCTTGTTGACAGGGGGCCCAGTGCTGGCTTGTTGTGTGTTGAAAAGTTGCCAGTTGACACTAGAATCTGTAGATAGGTGTTTCAACTGCATAGATAAATACATAGATCCTTCCTTTCCGTCTGTTGAGCAAGCCCTGCGATGGTCTTACAGCCTCGGTTTTAAAACGATACACCTGGCTTGTATCATAGCTGCATTTTGGATGTTTGTTTGTCCTGTTGTGGCATTTTATTTTTTAAATGACAAACAACAACCTCGTAAAATGATAACTGTAAAATTCAAAAGGTTCAGATAGGTTCACAGCTCAGTACAGATCCAGCTTGTCCAAGCTTTAAGGAAGCAGTCTTAATAGGGTGGATAGAATTTGAATTGAATTTGACCTTCATAAAAAAGCTTTCAATATAAGGATTCTTAGTTACTCTTTTGTACTGTAGTCTTTTCACTGTGCTGTTCCATCTCCCTTTGAAGGATACATTATGAAAACAAAGTTATGAGTAATTCTGTTCATTAATTCTGCAAAAGCTTTTTGAAGTGCTTTGGGGAAAGGACCAAGCACACTATGCAGAACAAGTGCAATGTCTTGAATGTTCTTCAAGAGGAAGTCAATCCAAAATTTTCTTCACCAGACAATATTCTATTTAAAAAAACAAAAAACAAAAAAAACATTTTCCTCCATCTCAGGGGATGCCCAATTTGTTACCTGCTGTTGATTGAAAATGACTTCACAGTTGTTAGTGCTCCAGTAACACCCAATCACAGCTTAACCTCTATGTTTCTTTTTTTGTTTTTGTTTTTTAAATTTGGTCTGATCCGTGATTAGTCTTTATCTGAGCTCTGATATCACTTTCAGTTAACTCAGTGCCAAGCGTTGAGTGACAGCCAATTGCAAGCATTTTGACGTATCTTTCAAGGCCGACAATATTTTATTGTTTGACTATGTAAGCATTAGTGATGCCATTTGACAGATTGGATTCCATACTTTACCTAGAAAAAGACGGTAAGATTCTATCTTATTCCGTTCTTTAACGATCACTGTTTGAAAACCGGTCATTTGAATAACACCAATCTGTTTTGGTAAAAAAAGATTAAAAAAAGGCTTTTTGTGAAAAGATGTGTTTTCTTCCAAACAGTACCTTTGAAACAAATAAGATATAAATACAAAATGAACAAAAACAGTGAAAATGGGTTTTTGATGGCAAAATAACAGTTTGCATATGTATATCGCTATATTACAACAGTGCTCGATTGGCATAATATTAAGGTGAGTGCTGGCCACAAGTATCATCTATCCATTCATTAAAAGAAAAAAAACATAGGTGACAAGAATTCCTGTCAATGGCACACAACCTAAGTATTTTTCATGACGAAAATTCTCGTCCATGGTACTGATAGAGTTATCAGCAAGTGACTGAATGGCAGCCCCGAGATGGACAAAAAGGGGTGGATTTTGCTACTTAATTCATATGCCATGAACACAATATTAATCAGAATATCATGTTTATACTAGTGGGGATTCAAAAAAATATCTTGTTATAAGGAAAGGTTTGTGGTTGACCTTTTTAAAGCACAAACCTTTTCAAAATAGCTTAAATGAACACATACTAACACATACTAACCCTAACTCATGCAGTATGATGGACAGATATGTTTTGAACGAAAAACAAGTCTATTCTGTCATTTCGACACTCATGCTTTGCTCCGTCTGTCAGGTGCAGCATCCAGAGAAAGCGATGTAAACAACACCGGCGGGAAATCGTCCAATATCATCGGTTCCGGGGTGGCCATCTTTGTCAGCATTGCCTCAGGCAGTGTCATCTTTATAATCATCATCATCATGCTGGTGTTGCTGCTGCTCAAGTACCGGCGGCGTCACCGCAAGCACTCGCCACAGCACGCGGCGACGTTGTCGCTGAGCACTCTGGCCACACCTAAGCGAAGCGGCAGCGGCGGGAACAATAATGGCTCTGAGCCCAGCGATATCATCATCCCGCTCAGGACTGCTGACAGCGTCTTTTGCCCCCACTACGAGAAGGTCAGTGGCGATTACGGCCACCCGGTCTACATAGTCCAAGAGATGCCGCCGCAGAGCCCTGCCAACATCTATTACAAAGTCTGAAGAAGTATGCTGAAAAACATGAGACATATTGGATCACTCCCAGGGTAGAGAGGGGGCAGGTTCATGCTTTCAACTGGCACGGCCTCTGATGCCGGCAAACAAACTCCCTCACCCTTCTTCTCACATTCTGCCAACCCTCTCCTCTGAAACCTTGTCAGTAATATTTCCGTTGTCAAGATTAGATCATACCGACTTCTTCTCACTCGCAGTGAGTTTGACCGGGATTGGCAGAGGCTTGAGAAATTGCTGCTGCTGCTGCTACTCTCTGACTTGGAGTAAGGGAGGAAGAATTTAAAGTATATTTGCCCAATCTTTTTCCCTTTTTTGGTTTACGTACAAGTGACTCGCATGTTACGCTAGATATGTGCGATATGTCAGAGAGGTTGGAGAGATGCAAGTGTTATTTTGCTTTTGATGTAATGAGAAGGATGACATATGCCATAGAGGACAGCGAGTGTGGCGCATGTCGGCTGAACATGAACTCACAAAATGGCTGCCCTCCCTTGATGTTCACTGGCTTGAATGACTATATGGATTCAGGCAAACAAGGAAGAGGGGATACATTTTTGCACCCATCTTCTCTGGGACTTTCTTGACTAACCCACAGATCTCACCCAAACATGTTGTCAGCCACACATACACCCCCATAATACTACGCACATCCATCAATGCCAACTGTTTTGTGAGTATGTGTGTGTCTTTTTTGTCCCCATTCTTAGATATGTTCTAACCAAATCCTCCTTCCATGTTACTTGAAGGCTGTACCCAATATACAGTATATCCCATCCTGTCAAAATATGTTACAATGGTTCACATCCTGGTGTAGCTGTGTGCACATTGAAGTTAAATTCATTCTCTTTGGGCACATCGTTTTGTATGTAGTATTCAAATTCAAGTGGAGTTGCAAGTATGTTCAAGATAGGGGGGAAGAGTGAGGATGCCTGGGACAGGTCTGTTCAAAGGCACAGAGGGCTTTCAAAACACTGAGCAGCACTTTTAACGCTGTTTTTTTTAGCTGCACTCTTCAAGGCAGTCAATAGATAGACCGTGATCAGGAAAGATTGGCCATAATCTGAATCCTGGTAGTGTTAATCGTAACTCACCTCCCCAAAACATCAGCTTTAAATGACAAGTTGTATCGGGCAATAAAATATACAGCTTGCCTTTGTGTCTTTTTTTATATACAGGATACAGTCACACACACACACGTGTATGTGTGTGTATATATATATATATATATATATATATATATATATATATATATATATATGCACACACACACACACACACCCCGTATTTTCTGGACTATAAGCCGCACCAGTATTTAAGTTGCAGCATCAAAAACTTGTCAAAAAATAGTCACGAAAAAGCCGCACTGGGGTATAAGACGCAGTTCTTCTAACATCAGATGTTTGTGCAGAAAGATGGTATATGGACGTTTTTTAAAAAAATTTGTATTCATTTTATTTATTTTTTTTTTTTAAATTGTCTGCTTACAGCAACGTCCTATCTTCAGCAGACTGAACTTGCCTGCATATTTAACATATTTATAGAACATAATACTGTATACATACAATTATATATCTATATACACACACACACACACACACTTTGTGGCTGCACGAGTATGTCCAAAACAATAATCATGATTATTTAAGTCAAAATTGAAATCACAATTATTAATCACGATTATTGATCATGTTTAGTGGAAAAACATGTCTATTTATTGCTTTATTACTTTTTGTAAACAAGCAATATATAAAAAAGGCTTCAAGTCACTTGACACTTAATAAATTAAAATAAAGTACTGTAATTAAAACAAATTCACGCAAGACCTGGTAAAAACTTGACACACAGGGCAACACAGATAACTTAACTTGCTGAGTGAAAATTGCAAATAATGAAGCCTACTTCAGTTGAGGCTGCTAATGCTACTGCCCTTCTAGCCGTTCCTGCATGATTTGCTCGCTTGCTATTTCTTAAGCTGAAATTTCACTCTTGCGTTTGTGTTTGCCCCCTGGTGGTAGGATATCTGAAAGTACTTGATTTGACAGTCGGCTATTTAAATGTTTATATCCCTGGAGATCAGCTTAATTAATCGTGGCAGCCAATATCATGATTGCGATTAAAAGTCGATTAATTGTGCAGCCCTAATATATATATATATATATATATATATATATATATATATATATATATATATATATATAGTGTAATTTTTATACAAGAACTTAGACATACTTTATATATTTTTAATAATAGATTTTTGAAACTCTTTTTGGCCACAGCCATTGGTTCACATCATTTCAGTTCCATTTCATAGTTGTTTCTTAATTTGACACCGAAAAACTTTGCTTTACCGATGGACTGTCTCCTGGTGGCTAGCAAAAAAAACAAAACAAAACCAAAAACAAACAAACCCTGCAGATAAACCACACTGGACTATAAACTGCCGCTTATTGCCCGAAAAATACGGTGTGTATAAATACGGTGTATGTGTGTGTGTGTTATATAATATATATACATGTATATACACACATATATATATATATATATATATATATATATATATATCATATGTATAAAAGCGATGAGATACTACAGAGGTTAGCATACTGTAGCTAAATGAGAAAGCTCTAGGTTCTCTAAAGTTTATGGTAAACATCTGAGGACAGGGCATCTCAAGCCTAAATAGTATGGCCAGTGCTGACTTTTTATTAAAAGCAGGGACATGCTCATGGATCGTCACTGTTTCTTCATTATCATCATACTTTCTTTGTCTTGGGGCTTTAAAACAATCATTCGCAAAGTACCACATGCCATTGAAAAAAAAAAATAAAATCAAATGAAAAATATGATTTTTTTTGTATAATAGAGCACAGATAGGTGTTGGCATGGCAAGAGTTGATATTATATTATGATAAATGTGCACATTATCCAGCCTAGATATTTTATTATTTGATAATATGCTTCATGTCATTTCATGAGATCGCCAGGGGAAGCAGGGCCAGGTGAGGGGGATTTGGACCCTTTGCTCTTATAGAGCAGAGTAGCTGTGTCCAACTTGCTCAGTGTAGCGTATACTGTATGTCATACACACCCAGTGCCCCTAATTTCATCAAACAAACCCTCCATTGTCATCTTTGCATGTGTTTGAAAGACTGTACATGTTAATATTTTTGTGATTTCACAAATCCTTGTCTTGTGATCATATCTGTTTTTGGTGTATTGTGCCCCATTTTTCTCATGAATTGCATCAAATTTCACCGATAAGCCAAGCCTAGTATGAGGTTTGTGCCTCTAAGAGGCCACAAAATCAGCAAATATGCAATTGTTATTTATTTTTTAATCAATTCTAATATTATAGACACACACCAACACACCCACACACACACATATATATATATATATATATATATATATATATATATATATATATATATATATATATATATATATATATATATATATATATATATATATGCACACACACTAACGGGAAGTGTTCTTAACCACTGAAATATGTTTCAAATGACATATTGTTTAACAACAAAGTGTCAAAAAAGCCTGCTGTTAGTTTTATTCCCTGCATATGATTTCAACTTTGTTTTAGCATTGTGAAAAGGTTTAGCTGTGAAAAGGACAAAATGAAAAATGTATGGCATCTGAACATGTATTTAAGAAAAGTTAAAAAAAAGTACACAACAAGCTGTTAGGTTGCTGTGTACCTGCAGCAGAATGACAATCTTAATAGTTTCTTTGAATCTGGCGTCCTTTTCTTCCCTTTCACTTGACTAAAACTCTCCTAACACGGACTAGATTTTGTTAGAAAGTGATTAAATGTCAAAGAAAGTTTTGAGATTCCCAGCAAGTCGGAGAGGACAAGGACGTCATGTTCCTGTAAAATGCCTTGTTCGTATGCTTAGCCCTTGGTCACTTGACTCAGAAATTTTGCACCACTCTTCTCTAGGTAACAAACTGTAAATACATTCATGTTTCTATTGTATGTGGATCCTGGGTTGTTACAATAGCCTTATTCACCTTTTTAGGAAATTAAATAGAAAAAAGGTATGAAAAAAATATGAAATACACTTCGGTAAAACAGAGCATACTACTTTTTGGTAAATAGCTTATGTAAATATTGATAAGAACACAAGAAAACATTTTTCTAAACTCTTAAAGTAAAAAGTTTTGTATAAAATTTGAATTTTTTGCTATGTATTTTAGCTAGCGCTCAATGGAAAGTGTCCTCCCCACTCTCTTCTCTTTTGCACTGTTTCCATAGTAATTTGGTTTGGAACAAAATGAGCAAAAATTTGCCAAACTAACTGCTGCATATTTGTGCCATACGTGTGTACCATAAATATTTATTAAATTAGGTCTGCTTTTTTTTTTGGTATTTTTTTATGTTGTTTCATTTCTGTCCAGTTTGTCAATAACACAGTATTATATATATATATATATATATATATATATATATATATATATATATATATATATATATATATATTTTTTTTTTTTTTTTTTTCCCCTTTCTTTTTCTTTCAACCTTGGTTTTTTTGTCATCCTCTCATGGTTACTGGGTGGCTGTACCCATTTTCTTCTTCTCAAAAATGAGTTGAAAAAGTTGTGAAATTGGTTTTAATGTTCAAAATCTGAGAAAACAAATCACAGTGACAATATATGACACACATTCCACCAGTCTGTTACAAAATGCAAACTTTCAATAAAAAAAAAAGTTTTTCCTATGGACATGCTCTCTGATTGTTGATGTTTTCATAGACTCTAATGTAATGTTACATACCACAATAGTATAAGATCAGAAGACTGACCACTCCCACTGAACATTTGTACATTTGTGGATGTTATAAACTGTCATCAACCGCAATGTCAGTGAATCAACTTTTTAGGGTGGGGATTCCAATGTATTCTATTCCATAAGTCTTTCAATTTCAGGGCCCATGGACGAACTAGGCGCTCAACTTTTAACAAGTGGTCACATGCAGTGGGATCCAAAAAATGGGAACTTTTTAACAATACTATAAAAACAAGAGTGATAGAAGAAAAATATTTTATTTATAGTAATTAAAACCTTAAAACATGCCATTTAAGAATAATTGACTGACCTTTCATTTTTTTTAAATTACGTCCTCTAGATAGATAGAGATCTGCTGTAGAAAATTAAAACTTTTTTTCTTTTAAACATTTTTATAAATTATTTTTATAAAATTGTTATAAAATGTTAAACTTTATGCATTTAAACACTGTGAGCTCTGCAAGACAGACTCATGTACAACATCAATGTTATGTGAAGTATGAGCACCTCTTGGTCATCCTGTTGTTTTTTTTTCTTCTTTAGGACAGATTCAGTCTTTAAAGTTAATCCAACATTTTAATGCATTTTTTATTTGATTTTTATTGTGTGTTTTGATGAAACAGCACCATTACGTCCTAATTGAAATTGTCAGAACTCCCACTGCGCAGCTGTCAAACTATCAGTTTTATAAAAAATATATATATATACCTATCACACACTATTGTTCCACTGATTCATGGCTACTAAAATGCCCACGTATGTGTGATACGCAATTTAAAAATTCCCATTTTTTTTTAGGTAACCCTGTATTTGGAACCCAGGGATAGTCCAGGTGAGATTCATAATTCTTTTTATTTACTGTGCGTATTTTGGGGATTTTAAGGGTTTTATATCAGTTTAACGCATGTCTCTGAGTAAAAGTTGACCTCACTTGTAAGTCGACCTCCCCTTCTTTTTTTTTTTTTAACTAATTTTTTTTTTTTTTACAAAAATGCGAGTATAAGTCTACCACTAACTTTAGTGGTTACACATATCATAGCTGTCCAATTAAAACACATGGTGTGTGTTATTAAAATGACAAAATTACGCTACTTTTAGACATTTCCTCAGCGTATATCAAATAACATACCGTTGCGGTTATGGGTCTGAGGGGTGGATCGAAATGGGGTGGAGGGGTGGATGGAAATTTCAATGGGTTTTTTTTTTTTTTGACACAGTCGAATGTGAATTCATCTAAAAGCCATCAAAGTCATCATTGCTACCTGACTTGGACAAATAGCTTCTCCCATTTCATTCCTGGACACCATTTGTTCAAATATCCTCATTACTCTTCCACAGGTAGTGGAAGACCTGTCCTATTTGTCTCAAAAAACATTTTCAGAAATGATTTGCTTATTATCTTACTTGGGATATTATCTCAAGCTTTCTTTATCCTGTTGTGAGATCACAGCATTGAACGTTGCTCTTTGCTGTTTCTCCCCTCACTTGCTGACGTGACCCTTTTCCTTAAATTCCTAAACCATTTGGGATTGCACTAAAAATGGCTACAGCAACAAAATGTGAAGAAATTTTGACAGGATGTAAAAATAACTCTGAAACTGCTTTATCTAGGGCACATGTGTCAGACTCAAGGCCCAGGGGCCAGATCCAATCCACCACATCATTTTATGTGGCCCTTGAAATGTTGGTTTAACTTCAAGTTTCTGGCTAAAATATCAAACTTGCAAGTTGTCTTCAACTTTTAAAATATTTGGGGGAAAAAAACCCAACAACCTTTAATTTCTTTCCGAGCTCTCTTTTGAACAGTTTTGACCAGTGGTGAGGCATCAGGGGCAGCAAGGCCTTATCTCCTGTGTAAATATAACTTGACATTATCATAACTATAATAAACTGTAATAATTATAATAACTATAATAAAAGTCAATTTCATTTTAAATGTATTTTCATTAAAGATATATATTTTAACTATAAAATTATTCTGCGTGCTTGTATTCTTTTCTTTTCATGCCAAATTATATCCACACGGTTACGCTCTTCCTAAGTGTTACACTTTTAGTAAAGAGTTTTTAGCCTATTAGAATTCAGCTAGCGTGTGTCGCCAGGCAGACTTCATGGTACACTTAATGTCTGCCTGAGCCTGGAGGCACTGGGAATTCACTTGAACAGACTGAGATTTCTGTATTCTGGATTTCATATTGTGTATGGGTCCAATAGTCCATCGACTGATAAAAACACCTTCAAGAAACATCACTAGAACGTGATGTAAGTGGACGCTCACTGCAGGAGGGAAGAATGAACGGTGGAAGTAGTTAAATAAAGTTATTGAAAAAAGACAAAAAAAACATGTTGCTCAACAAGCTAACATTACATCAAAGCCAGACTTTTTTTTTTTCAAACCCATAATGGCTGAAGAAGAGCAATGCGAATTTCGGCATTGGCGTCCATGTCAATACAAAAGAATTTATTATTGGAAATAATGAGGCAAACTCGACAAGCAAGTCATGAAAGTCTTTATGAGGAAAAAAAAGAATGGATTTCGTCCTGAAATAACTTCGGGACAGCCGTTTTGGGTGAGTTAATATAGTTTTGTCATTTTATGTCATTCATTTTCAATTGTCATGTTTGGTTGGGTTTGGTTGTTGTGAGTTTGTGTGGGTTTGTTCATGTTTCTGTTCCACTCACGTCTGTCTCTATTGTCTGTGTTCTCGTTATTTTTAATTGGTCCACCTGTCTGGTGATACTTTGTCCAGTTTTGCTCCCGGTTTGGTCCTGCCTCATTTTCTTATTAAAACTTCCCTTTTTGAGCCACATATTTCTTATTTTCCAGAATTTTAGGGTTCCCTACCCTCCTCCTCCCAACTCACCATGCTAAGACGTGACACTTATATTGCCATTTGTAATTTAGTGTACAATCTTGTTAACACTTGCCTACTCTTCGTGGACTTCATAAAACTTCTTGGACAAATAATTTGAAATGATTATTACTTATTCTAAGTTTTGGCACACAGAATGATACGTTTTAATTCCAGGTTTATTGATGTATAAATGCTCTGAAAAATAGCCTGCATAGCCCAGTAATGCATACGTATGCGCATGAGGGGTCCAATCACTGAAGGCCTAAGTGCGAAGTGCATGGAACGCCACTGGTTTTTACACACACTTTTCAACACACTTAGCTAATTTTGAAATCAGAGGCTGCTCTGATTTCAAAATTAGCTGATTGTTTTATGAACACACTTAAAACTTATTAGATCTGCAGTCATTGTGGCCCTTTGACAGAAACTGTACTTACATCACGGCCCACGCTAAAATGTGTTTGACACCCCTGATCTTGGTTTAGCATATGATAGCTGTTCCTTCCAAAAGTTAATATATGATATAAATTTAAAACATGCGGTAAAATAAAACATGCTAAACGTATGTCGATAAAAAGTGTTAATCTCCTGCTAGCAGTTATTGGAATCACAAAATCAAAACCAATAGTGCCTCATTGTGCTCAGTGTAAATGACTCCACTTTGCTGATGTGCTGTATTATAGGGGAATTAATTAGGAGTTTTGCTTCTTGTCAGCTGTATGATGACTGTTTATACGTGTTTTTATACTAAGAGAATAAACCAAACTGTCACTAAGTGTGTGAATCACTGTAGTTTTATTGACAAATATACCACAAATTTCCTCTATAAATGTCTTGCTATGACAATAAAAACAAAAAAATAGTGCAACCTTTGTGGTGATACAACCAGCACAAGCCACTCATCTTTTTCACTTTCACACCCATTGTACTGCTACCGATGCCCTTTCACCACATTACCACACTCTCTCTAGCCAGAGTCAACAGTCCAGTAGATGAAGCAACACATGGGATTATAATGAGGACAACCAAACATTCAGCTCATCTTCATCCTTAGCCAAGTCTAGATTACATTGGTTTAACGCTTTTGGCATGAGTGCTTAAATATTGTGTTTTCCTCGAGGTCAAAAGCAAACAAAAATGAAGGCCTCAGCCAAGCTTTTATCAGTGTTATTAACACAGTACTTCCACTCAGTTTTTCTTGTATACTGCAAATGGCTAGACCCCTCATCTGGAAATACCAAACAAAATGCAAGTTATATCCATCATTTTTAAGCATATTACCTAAACACCAGGGACGTCACTAGATTGGGTCAACAAATTACATTTGTTGCTTCAGTCTATTTTAATGCAGTACACAAACACGAATGAATGCATTAGCAATTAATGCCCCCCCCATAAAAAAGTACCATATTTCTCCGAATACAAGTCGACCACCTCCTTTTTACTTCATTTTGGGTGAAATTTACAAAAACACAATCATAGGTCTACCCCTCACTTTAGTGGCAATTATAACACATGGTGTGTGTTATTAAAAAGACAAAATTACAGTACTTTTAGATGTATTTCTTCATCGTATATTGAATAACATACTGTTGCGGTTATGGGGAAAGGGATGGGGCAGAAACGAGACACGTGCGAGGCAATGTACACGCATACGCATAGACACAAATGCTGAAGCTAATATTGCAACAATAAATTGATTTGAAGTTTCAATGCTTTATTTTTTGTGACAGCTAAATATTAATTTTTCAAAAAGCCCTAAAAGTCATCATCACTATCTGACACGCCAAATAGCTGCCCCCATTTAACTCTGGGACCTCCTCTGCGTGCTCGTTATTTGAGCAAGCATCCTTTTTACTCTTCCACGAGTAGTCTTATTCGGACCTGTCCGATTTGTTTGAAATAGAGATCTTCGGATGATGATTTGCTGATCATCTTACTTGGGATATTATTCCAAGCTTTCTTTACCCAAGTGATGACTATTGTGAGATCAGAGCGTGGAAGGTTGTCCTTCATTGTTCCGACCTGCCGACATCCATGCATTGAAACAAGTCAAGCCGTCTTTTCCTTTTCATCATGTGTCAAAGTCTGCCGGAAAGAAATATGCTACTGTATGCTTATTTATACCGTCTTACCTTCTAGGACTAAATAATGTATTCAAAATCAAATTAACAGGTACAATCGGCAGCCACTCGAGGGTAAACACATCAGAGAAGTATTTTTAAGGGATGCAAATTAGTTGATTGCGCTGTTTATATATATATATATATATATATATATATATATATATATATATATATATATATATATATATATATATATATATACAGTGGGCCCCCGGGTTACGAACTTAATCCGTTCAGCGGCTACGCTCGTATCTCGAATTGCTCGTATAGCGGGCAATCCAAACCCATGTTAATTCGTGAATGCGTGCAACGCGCGTAGGATCCTTAGGTAAAAACATCGCGCTGTATACATATATTAATATTGAGTGACATAATCTACTGCAATTGCATTAATTAACAAATACAATGGGATAATGACTTTTACCTTTGAAAAGACGTGACTTGAGCTGAGATAAGCTGTAGTCAATACAGTAAAGCAGATATGCTATTGGTCTTACAGTGTCACAGTAACTTTTTCAGTCAGGGTTTTCTCTACTTCCTTCCATCCCAACCAGCTGTGCCATCAAGCTAGATAAAGGCGTTCGGCCAATAGCATATCGGCACTTCTGTGATTGACGTGTGATGCCGGCCAATAGCATCTCCGTGAGTGAGACCGGGTGACCTTAATCGACCAATAGCATATTGGCGTCTGACTGATACTTATTGGCACGTTTTTTTTAAACGGTTGGAATGTATTGACATCTTATTGATTAAAACACATTTAAGCCTGTGACGATTCTTTGTCCTGCAATCGGCACACTTAATTTTATGTCAGCTGTTTTTCTCGACGTGAATTGAGCTGAGTGGAGGATGTGTATGTGTTGTTTTAACTAGGCACCACACTTATAGATTGTTCGAGCATCAGTTCACTGGTGGTTTCAACTCAGAGTATTGCAACAATGGCGCTGCCCCAAAGCATGTCGGGAGATTGCCGACTAACATGATATGTATTTATGTCGAACAACCATTAGACGGTACTGTAATACCACCCGTAACAGGATGCAGAGATTAACGCTCAGAGACAACACAGAAACTTAGATAGGCTATTGCTCTTACAGTGTTACAGTATCTCTTTCAGTCAGGGTGCAAATCACGGAGATACTAAAACATCATCCTCTTATTTCTTCCTTTACCGCTGCTAGTAATTTTAGAAGCTATGTCTAACAGATAAAGTTTGCAAAGTCTTCAAAACATTCCGTTTTTCACTCATTTTCTCCCTTCCTTCCATCCTGTCCCATCAAGCTAGATAAAGGCGTTCGGCCAATAGCATATCGGCATTTCTGTGACTGACGTGTGACGCCGGCCAATAGCATCTCCGTAAGTGAGACCGGGTGACCTTAATCGACCAATAGCATATTGGCATCTCCTTGACTGACTGATAATTATTCGCACTTTTTTTTTAAACGGTTGGAATGTATTGACAATTAATTAAAAAAAAAACACACATTTAAACCAATGACAATTCTTTGTCCTGCAATCGGCACATTTAATTTCATGTCGGCTGTTTTTCCCTTTAGCTGTACAAACACTACACTTAAATGGTAATTATATTTAGACACCATGAGTGAGACAGTCAGTGTGACGTTGTAAGACCAATAGCGTTCACGTTACTGCCACAAGTGTCTATTGGTGAACTCAGATGACGCACCTGCTGAAATTGTTGATGCAGTTAGGCGAGAACATTTCCACACACTCTATGACTCGATTGTCAGAATGCTCGTATGGCGAGAGGTGTAAGCGGAGGACAAAAATCTCCCTGATCCACGCTCGTAAGGCGAATTGTTCGTAAATCAGGGTGCTCGTAAGCCGGGGGCCGACTGTATATATATATATATATATATATAATTTTTTTTTTCTTCTTTTTCTTTCAACCTTGGTTTTCCGTCGTCCTCTCATGGTAGCTAGTAGCTTGATGAATGGCAGCCATTTTCAAGATCTCTTAACAAACTTTCCTCTTTTTATTATTTGATTTTCTTGTGTGGTGTTTGTTGTTGTACTGTACTGTAGGTTGTAGTTTGTTACGGCGTTAAGGCCATGTCATACGTTGGAGTGTGCTTTGTTTTCCACCTTGTTGGCAACGTGTGTGGGTCAACACAGATTTTGATTAGAGGAATGTTGGCGCTATTCGACTGTCACCACTTGACGGCCATTGAACGCTTGTGTTTTCTGTGCCATTAATTGGTAGCATTCTTCAGCAGAGATATCAGCACTGTTGTACGATTTGCGTTTGTGTGGACTGAAGGTGAAAATGATGCTAAATAGCATTCAATCGTATGCACATTGGTCATAATTTTTAAGGAATGCTAAACTTGAACTAGACAGCTTATCTATGACATTATGCTAAACTGATGAAGTAGATGGATCTTTACTTGAAATAATTTCTGACTGGGGGGGGTTCCAGTCCCGATTAACCGCGAAAAACAAGGGATCACTGTATATGCATTAAAAATGCAAACAAATCTGCAGAGCGCTTTTTTGGAGAGTTCCAGCCCACCGTTAATAGGCCTTTACAATTTCACTGCCTTTTTGCTCATGAAGCTATAAATTAAAATATCACAAGTACATAAAATGTCTTCGGTGTTTATTGAAAAAAAAAAAAAAAAGCCTGACAAGCCAAGATGAAAAACACATAAACAAATTGCCGCTCTCTCACAGCAGTAAATCATCTTCCCACATCTTACTCACACTTTGATGAGGAATAGGAGCTGTAGGGAAAGACAACTTTCTGATGTTTTTCTTATTTAACATTTCTGTTTTATCTTGTCTGCTTTCATGCCTTGTACGTGGAAGGGTGTTTTGAGTCAAAAAGGCACTGCTGGTTTTTTAATGGATGTTTCATTTAGGAGAACTAGGATGTTTACCGCTGGGTCATGTTAGGAACATTCAGGAATACGCATTGTTTCTTACTCTTGGATCTGCTATGTTACATCATGTTTGTGTGACAGCTGAAGCCAATTCTGAACCTGCTAACTCAACACAATGTCAGCTTTACGAATGGAGCTTATTTTTAACACAAAGCCATCTAGAAGAAAATAAATGAGTCAGAGCATGATGTTTTACCAACGATGTGTTGGATAAAGCCCGAGCTTGGGAGTCCTGTCCTGTGTCACTCCCTCTCATTGGATCAACCACACCACAAGTTTTGTATGTACAGATGACGTTTAATCATTCGTCACCGTCAAACTATAAACAATAACAAATAGAAATGCAAATATGATATAATTGAGACCTGAGAATTGAGGCTACCTTCCAACTCTGAGGGGAATGAAATCCAAATGTCCAAAATCACTTTAATAGGCTGATGAATACCGACGCTTGTCTCTTCCGGTCTTCTCCACGTCACAGCAGCACGTGCCAAAATAAGCCCCAAAGTGTCACAACAAAAAGCGTCCCCAGGGCAACAAATAAAATACACCGTAATAATGAACATCACAAGATCACAACATCACAACAAACTGAACAACACATATATATATATATATATATATATATATATATATATATATTTTTTTTTTTTTTTTTTTTCTTTTTCTTTCAACCTTGGTTTTCCGTCGTCCTCTCATGGTAGCTAGTAGCTTGATGGATGGCAGCCATTTCCACTATAGAAGACGGTTTCATTGACATTTTTCTAAATGTCTAAATTTCATCTGTCACATAGGCTACACTACAAGTGAAACAAATAAAAACACTTTCATAGGATGTCATTATAATGTTTTACATTACTCTCAAATGGTGGACGTCAGTTCTCATTTAGAACTGCCTGCCCTACAACTATAGAAGACGGTTTCATTGACATTTTTCTAAATGTCTAAATTTCATCCATCACATAGGCTACACTACAAGTGAGATTGAAAAGAGCAGTGGTTCTCAACCTGGGTTAGATCGAACCCTAGGGGTTCGGTGAGTCAGTCTCAGGGGTTCATTGGAGCCCCCGTAACAGAGGTCCACCCCTCAGTCTGGTCTGCAGTTAGTGGGCATAGTTATTAAAAGCGTCCTGCTCTGAGATTTCCTACCGGTCCGCTTTGAGAGCGTTGGATAAGCAGCAGAGTGAGACCTCCTTCTTAGTTGGACCACGCACTGGAATTAGCCTGTTTTCTCCCGAGCGCCGATCCAGGCAAATAAGCTCCTGCGGCCAGCGATCAAAAGGGTCGATCGCCGTACGGACTAACGATATGGCGACAGGGAATTGGTACTTTTACCCACTGTGTTGGTTTTGTTATTTGAACAAGGTGATATTAATGCACAATTCATTTCGTGCACCAGTAAAAAAAACACATTTTATTTTTTTACTAAAGAAGGGCTCGGCGAATGCGCATATGAAACTGGTGGATTCGGTGGCTCCAACAAGGTTAAGAACCACTGCTTTAGAGGATTTAAAAAAAAAACAAAAAAAACTATCTTGCATTTCATGGCCAAGAGCCAATCAGAGAAAGAATGCAAATGTAATTGGTGACTTGACACGCATCCCAGAATGCTCTTATCAGCAAGAAACCTGTAACCAGGACTAAGACAGGGAGCAACTACAAATAAATGTCTGCTAAAATCAGCTGTGTTATAGTTGTGAATTACAATTAGTAAATTGAATTAACCCAGTTTATTCATGCAACTTAACTCATCTCTCCACAGCTTGGTGGTACTATTGAGTGACCATTGTCAGATTTGATTGCAGGCTGATGACTGTTTGTACTGAATTGGAGGAAGATAGGAAAAAGATATGAATTAAGTGTTTAGACTAGTGGACCCCATAAAGAAAATTGTCATTGTGAAAATATTTGGGTTGGCTTCCCCTCAAACTATTGAGGTTAGTTACTGCTGCGTAATAGGGCTCAAACATAAGAGCTGGAAAAGTCCATCTTTTGTACACTTCACCCCCTCTCTCAAACACATGTAACCTTGTTACATGTTACATGTTAGAACATCCAGAACAACTCACTCTTTGGGTTACTTTCAGTGGAATGACTGGTTGCAGCTTTTTTTCAGTTTCTTTGAATTTCTAAACAGCTGTATGGCATCGCATGACCTAGATTGCACAAGTTACACTTCAAAGTCAACAATTCAATTACATTTTTCCTTAAAATGATTGGTGTCTTTTATACCAATGAAAAAATGTCCAGAGCAAGGCAATTAAATGGAAATTGGCTATAAATTACATGCTGTATATCGAAACAAATTATGCCAAATTGTAAAAAAAGCAATGCAATCCTAAAATATATTTATATATTTGTTTATATGTTTATTTATTAGCTGACTATACTTGGGCAATGATTTTTAAATGCCTTTTTATTAGTTTAATGTTATTGCTTGGCTACTTCTCAATACAATGTACGAATGACACTTTACTTTTGAGAGAGTACAATTGTATTAAAAGTTTCACGAGCTTTCCCATGTTCTTTCAATACATAACAATATCAAGACAAGGTTGTTGTACATCCATTGTACATCCATTACCTTGAATTTATCATTAGCACTAATTCTCAACATCAATTGCAAACAGCGAATGTACAAAGTAGAACAAGGCCATAATCTGAACAATGAGTCATTCAAGAGTCGTAGCGATTATCTATCTTCATATGTCAAGGCAATGCAATCAACACCTTAATAAAAGGTGGTCCATACCCAAGCTGTCTCTGCACAGTAGGTGGGGGATAACCTGAACTAGTTGGCCACCAATCGCAGAGTATAGAGTGACGAACAACCATTAACAAAACCAATAAGAGCTAGGGCCAAGCCAAAGTGTCCAATACACCTGCCATGCATGTTTTTGGAGTGCGGTAAGAAGCCGCAGTTCCCGGAGAGAACATACAATTTCCACTCAGGAAGGTCGGAGAGAGCTGAATTTGAACTCTTGTGAAGGGAATCATATACAGTGGTACCTCGGTACTCGACCGCCTCTATACTCGACCAAATCGGTGCTCGACCAAAAAATTCAAGTAGGTAATGCATCGGACCTCGAACAGATTTTTGGTTCTCGACTAGCCGAGCCGAGCCGAGCCGAGCCGACCCGAACGCGCTCCTCGGCCCTTCTCGGCCAGCGGGTAAGCGCCAGTTCAACTCAGACCGCCAGCGGAGTAAGACGTTTGTTCGAGTATTTCTTCCCGGATTTAAACTTTTTCGTGTTGCTCTAGCCCTTAATAATGGGTCCAAAGAAAGACAGTGATAAGGGGAAGGCAAAGAGGAAAACAATGAGGACCACTATTGAACCGAAGAAGGAAATTATAGCAAAATATGAACGCGGTGTACCTCGCGTCGCAGTTAGCTAGCGTCATCATGGAAGGAGTAACTCCCTCCCGTCCTCTCCACATCCATTCCTGTATGCCATCAACCACTCTCCAAAACGTAAGTAAATTATACAAAATGGTTTATAATGCTTTATTTATCTTTATCTTTATCTTTATCTTTATCTTTATCATGTACTGCTTGTGCACATTTACTTGTGCACACATACTTTCCATTATTTCTTATGGGAAAATTGGTTTCGGTGTTCGAACAAATCGGTGCTCGACCACCACCTCAGAACGGATTATGGTCGAGTACCGAGGTACCACTGTATTAGGTTGTTATCATTATGTGCTTAGTTCATTGTTACCCATTTATGCAATCCTAGTTCATCTTGACCCTGTCCTTAGATAGAGCTGTTGACGCACGAAAGTGTGAGCCGGGACCTTGGCCCAGCTGCCGGTGGCGCCCGGCTGGCTCTTTTGTTGTGTCTTGTAATCTGCTATGCTTTTGCTCAATAAAAGCCAGGGGGGGACGGCTGGGCAGTGGAAAACTAGCGTTGGAAGACCCACGAGTTACATTTGCCCAAGCTTTTTCCCTATGCCCGGCATAGGAAAGTCAATCTTGGCTGGTCTGAGTTACTCTTTTTGCTGTTTAAGCAGCTAGGCTTGTCCTAGTCTTCTTTTCTGAGAATTCTCTGACAACTCTGAACGAAAGTGACCCAGAAGCGCACCCTAACGTTAACGAGAATTGCCCCTACATCAATAGGAAGTGATCCATATATGCCCCCAAATCAAAGTGACCCAAATTGAAGGTTTTGAGATTACTCAGTTTCCCCAAAACCAAGAGGAAACGACAGACCTAAATTGAAGTAACCTGGGCTCGCCCTAAATTAAACAGGAAAAGATTGAAAATTATCAGGAAGTGTTTTGAAAGAGCCTTATAATGAACACGGTTACCCACAGTGAACCGGACGTGCTGCAAAATCAACAGGAAGTGATCCAAATTTCACAGGAAGTTATCCAGAATTGCCCCAAAATTAACAGAGGGTGTGTCCAAATTTGCAGGTATCCTACGAAGGATATATTTTTCGGCCACATGACGTAATTTCCAGCGCAACAAGACTGCATGCCCCGTCCAAGTTCAAACGGCCTTTAAACGAAGCCTTCAAATCTGGCCTTGGTTTCCACGGAGCCCTGAGCCAAGTCTTCATCGGAGCAAACTTTTGACACATTGCCCTGCTCTTGGGCTTTTTTTTGGCGATAATGTCTTAAAAATGTTTTTTCATTCTCCCATGGTGTTCAAAAAGTGTCCAATACATTGATTGATTGCTCCGTTCTGCCCCTTCATTCTATTTAATGCACGTGTTCAGGGATTGCATTACAGAACCTGGCATGCAGTAGCAGCGATTTGAACATCTGACATAAAAATAGCTTTCCCTGTTTATTTTCCCAATGGAGACCGAAGTCTTTATTTTATTTTATGTTCTACAATGCTTACTTTTTGAGGTGGAGAGAAGAGCCACGGCCACTCGTCGGCGTGTTGTCCTTTTTCGTGCAAACCAAGTAAGTACCTGCCGGGTCAAACCATTTTCACAATCATCAATATTGACAGATTAATAGTGATACACTAAAATGATCTTCATTCAGTCTAAAATGTAATCTGAGCACAAATTCACTTTGAAGTAATTTCTTTCTTGACATGAGTGAATATTCCATGCTATTTAATATTTATAACCCAGAAAATATTTGTCATACCTGTAGCTTTTGACTCGTCAATTTGAACTGCTGTGAATAGAAAGTCATGGTCATAAAACATAATTCATACAAAGCTGACTGAGAAATAACCAAGATGTGCACATGTGTTATCTGGTGTTAATTCAAAACAGTTTATTTGTGTTATATAATTTTGCCCAAAACAGACAAGAGGTCCATATATGAGAATAAACCTGAGTGTTCCAGTGTTGGACCAGTATTTCAACCAAGAGGATCTCCAAACTGACTTTCGCCTGAGCAGGGACTCATTTGGAATGTTAATGAACCTGCTAAACCAGCACCAACAGCATGGATGGTGTGCAGAGATTGAGGTCCTGGTCTTCCTATTCTGGCTGGTGAGTGGGGCATCATACCGGGTGGTATCGTGTATTTTTGTTATGCCACGATCGACTGCCCACTACATCATCCACTGCAACAGTCGGGAAGTGGTGACTCTTCGCCATCCAAGTCATCCACTTCCCCAACAACACAGAAAACCTGCAGGCGGTGACCCAAGGGTTTGCAGGGCTGGTGAGGCATCGGGCCTTTTCAGGAGCATCTGGGGCAAAGGATAGCTGTCATGTCAGGATCAAGTGTCCAAGCGGCCCTGATGATCAGTACTATAAGAATCAAAAATTGTTCCCAAGATTAATTCTGCTGTGTATGACCATAAGGGCTGCTTTCTTGACTAATAACTCTTGATGATGTACAACTATGAGGTCGACAATTATTCCAATCATGGACTTTCACTTATAAAGCGCTTTTTTTACCTTACTTACTCAAAGTGCTTTACACTAACGAATCATTTACCTACTGATGACACAGCATCAGGAGCAATTGGCAGTTCAGTGTCTTGCTCAAGGACCCACAGCCTCTCAGCTGGGAGACAACCACTCTACCACCAAGCCATGCCGCCCCATCATAAATCATAAACTTAAAAGAAAGTTAATTATTGAACATTGTGCTTTGATAAAACCTTCTTATTAACCATATACTCCAATAATTTTTTAACTACGTCAATGACTGAAGAATGAATATGCAAAAATAAATTTTGAATAACTGAAAAAGCAAAAATTTTGACTTGAACGTTTGTGGTGAAATACATTTATCAAGTGGGGAGGACACTTTTTAATACCTGGTTAGATTTAATTGTCCCTACTATTAAAAATGCCCTTAGTAGAGCTGCAAAAATAATGCAAGTAGACAAAAAGGAACACATTTTCCTTTTATTTTACTTTTAAACAACAAACAAAACAGCCATGAGGTCCATACTGCAAAGTAAAAACAGAGTGTGTTGGACAATTTCTTTAATGTGCAGGTGCTGCAACTCTACTCTGAGCAGGGACTCATTTGCAGTGTTGATGAACCTACTAAACCCGGACCGATGACATGGCTAAGGTCTCAGTCTAGCCATTCTGGCATCAAATGGGGCATCATATCAAGTGGTGTCACAACTCAAGTCGTTGGGATGTGAGCCCAACTGACAAAGCACCAACCTTTTCTAGTGCTGCTGGAGCAATTGATGGTTGTCTCTTTGCTTGTATAGTTCTGTTGTACACGAAAACATATGCATGCATCTCAGTAATAAAGCATTACCGTGAATAATGCAGTCATACTCCAGATGCCAGTATTTGGTTTGAAACGAAAATTCCAAACGTGTTCAATACCAGGTCTTCTCTGAGCTTAGGCAGATCTAGAGGAGAAAGCTCGTCACACTCAGGAGAGCTGAATGGCACAGAAGGAAGGGGAAAGAGAAGGCCAAGAAGAGCAAGGAGCGTCTCTTCCGAAACCGCCGGCTATTAAACATCGAAGAAGTTCGTAAAAGGCGTAGAAGAAGAGCGACTCAAAGAAGGCCTCGAAGGATACTTCCGATGTATGTCCCACATCAATGCAAAATCAACAGAAACTCCATGCAAACTAAGATGAGATTTGTGGGGTGCATTCAAGGGCAGCGTGAATTTGGACAGATGCGTGTAGCCTTGTTACGTCGGAAATAACATCACGTTGGCCATCACATTAAGCGTTGAAGGACGCAGCCATTTAATTTGTGCAGCCTGTCCAAATTCAAAATGGTTCATGCGGTCTACGGAGGCTGTATTAGGAGGAGCCTTCGGTGGCATCAAAGTACCCAGCCTGAAAACTGCCCTTGAATTTGCCTGCGAATTTGGACACACCCAAAGTGACCCAAATGGATTTGATCCAAATTGGGCTGGAAGTAACGCAGGTGTGCAAACAAAACAAAAACAAAAACAGCAGGTGTCTAGGAAATGCCCTAATAGCAACAGGAAGTTGCCCAAATTCATCAAGAAGAGGGCCAGAGACTTAGCACAGGTTATATGACCCCTGATGACAAATACAAATAGCTTAATCAGATTTCCCTTGCGCTCTTCTCTGTAGTTTCTGAGACAGTCACATCCACAAAGATTGGTTGTAGTGCCAAGCCTTGCAACAGTATACCAACTTCCCGCCATTTTTTTAGTCAGGAAGACAAGTGAAACACTGTGTCAGCCTGTGCCTCAGTTGTTTTTCCACAGGTGATCAGAAAAATGACAAACCACATGAATTGAAATAGCCATTCATTCTATGCAATCAATGATGTTTAGGCTTTTTGTGTATGTTTGTTACATCTGCTGCCAGTCTAAAGCATGTCCTTAATCAGAGGGCCTGTGCCTGTTTTTAGGTATGTCTCAAGGATTGATCGTGATGCTTCTCTTTCACATTTCGATTTTAACATGGTTATTTGTGTGAGAAGAGTGTTACTTCTTAAGTGAGCTGCAATACTCGTATGCTATGTTACTTCTACCTTTGCCTCATCCTCAACTTTTCTCAAGCAGTTCTCAGGAATGACGACATCCTCTGTCAGATTTACGTTGTCTTCTTTGCTCCACTTCCGTAGCTCTATTGTGCTCTGAGTAGGGATGCATATTAACTTTTATTTTTCCATTGATCCCGATAACTGGTTGCCAGCCAAAATAATGCCCGATAACCGCCTTCCTCTTCACACCAATTCCAATAACAGATCATTTCTTTTGGTATACTGTACTAAATGTAAATCCGTTGTTGCATCTTCGAAGAATAAAACATTTCAATCCTGCTTTCAATTTATGTAGCAACTATTCATGTTCTATATCCAGTATTGTTTTGGCTGGAAACCAGTTTGGAGTGTACCCCACCTACTACTGCCCGAAGACAGGTGGGAGAGGCATCCGTCGTTAAAGGTAGAGAGGCTTGTCGTTGTATGTTTGAGAAGCTGGCAATTAGCTTGGCTAGGCTAACCCTGCTTTTGTTTAAATTCCCTCCATTCCCTGCCACACCCAACAACAATCCACAATATCTTGTGCCTATTCTGTTGATATCGGGCAGGTAACAGTGACAATGTTTTTCCTCAATATTGGTTTAATGCAGTGCTTCTCAATTATATTTTGTCAAGCCTCCCTTAGGAAAGAGAAAAAAAAATCACCCCCCACTCGACTATAAAGAAGAATACTATCTATAAAAACTGTACGTATAAAAAGTATGAATACCTAAACCTGTATTCTTAACATTAACAAAAGAAAAAAGTAAAATCAACTTTCACCAACTGTTAATTATTTTTACAGCATTTGATACGGGTTGCAGCTAAAACAGAAAAAAACATAACCAAGTGCATCAAAGTCCCTGAAACTAAGAAACGATGATAAACATTCTTATTTCATTGCAATTACACTTTCCCTGGGGTCATCTGCACTACTCCTGGCATGACCTCCTGCCCCATTTGAAAAGCACTGGTCCAGGGGTGGCCAAGTTCGGTCCTCAAGAGCCACAATCCAGCCTGTTTTCATTGTGTCTCTTCAACTAACACACCTGATTCAAATGATTAGCTCATCAGCATGCTTTGCACAATCCTGATAACGACGCTGATTTGACTCAGGTGTGTTGGTTGAAGAGATACATTGAAAACAGTCTGGATTGTGGCTCTTGAGGACCGAACTTGGCCACCCCTGCTAATGGTTGTCGTTTCCAGAAGGGTCACATCTCTAGTAATCCTGCAATGAAAAACAGAGGACTCTTCGCTCAAATTGAACTGTTTTTACATAGCTTTTTTTTTTTTTTTTTACCAGCTTTCTTTTAAAATGTTGAAAAAAAAAGTTCAATCCTGGAGTTGATTAAATACTTTTACAGCATAGGTGTTGAACTCCAGTTCTCGAGGGCCGGTATCCTGTAAGTTGTCCCGTTTTATCTCCTGTGTTAAATTATTACCTTATTAGGATGCTCTGCTTATTTATCTGTTATCATTACAGTAACAACACAGCTTCTTATGTGAATGCAACACGTCCCTGATATCACACATGTGCACAAATCACAACATTGAGTGATGGCAAGGTGGAAGGAGGGAAATTGTGTAGAATAAACAAAACGAGGGTCCTCTATCGCTTTATTTCATGGATATGGATATGTCTATGAAAGATGATGTTGAACCATTGCCATGCTTCATGTTTCAAGTAAGATTAATTTAAATTCAAATATAAAATCAACAGCTGATGGAGATTGGGCAAAAAGTTCATGTTTTTTCATTTTATTTTTTTTTGCCAAAAGGTGACCACATAATGTGAAACCGGTGTTGGGAAAGTTACTTAAAAACTGGAATGCATTTTGTATTACTTATTACTGACATTTCAAAGTAATTAGCTACATTACAATATTACTTTATTAGAAATGTAAGGCATTCCCAGTGCTCATTTTACCTCTGAATAATGTTGTGTCCCTGAGACTTGCAATACTAAAAAACTATGGGTCCCAACAGAAATGTTTGGAGTCCCAAAAATCATGCAGTAAACTATGCAAAAAAAAGTACCCTTAAAGATACTTCTAAGCAGTTTGAACAAACATATATATATTGTACAAGCCTCTTAAAAGTAAAAAAAACAACAACAAAAAAACAACAACAACAAAATGAGCCACAGATTACAGAGAAGATCAAATAGACAAAAGCATGCATTATTAGTGAAAAAAATGCACTCATTAGAGTGGAAAGCATTGCTACCAATATGAAATCAAATGTATGAAAATTTAAATAACTAAGCAGGAATTCCTGAATTAGAGTTGGAGAACGAAGAAAATCACAGACGGTAAAAATTTTGGTGTGACGGATGGGGATTGAGGAAGTGGTGCCAACAGTGAATTAGCAATGAAAAAACAACAACAACTTATTTTCTTTAGTGAGCAAGTTTGACTATAATGGTGCCCCCCTGATCTGAATCGACAGCCTCCTGTAACAAAACCATCAATTCTGTCTATTGTTGAGTTTCTGTGAAAGTGTGTATACAGGTATCTGAGAATGAGGTTTTGGTTACAGCGGAGTCAGCTTCCATTGTAAAATGAGATGAGCTGACTCTTCAAGTGGCAGTTTCCCACACCACCTTACCCTCAATCCAACACACTAACAGTTTGTATTCTCAGCTTGCTCAAATGATACTAAGCACCCTGTTGTGTATCGTAGTCCAGTCACTCAATAAAATTGCTTTTTGTGGATGGCATTAACTGTCCGGCTCTGTGTGTATTCTAACTTCATGTATATTGTTTTCATTTACTTTTGTTACTTAATATATTGCCTCGTTGCAGACTCGTCACCAGACCTTAGCTTTAAAGGGGCAAATTGGTGGGGACCCATTTGGTTTCAGAAAGTATTTACTTTGTTTTGCCGCATCTATTTTTATGATCCAATTGTGCATTTCATGTGCGCAGCTTGAGCATATATTTTGTTGTATAGTCATCTGAATTTCCATACCATAATTTTATACGATATGAAGATTACAGTGACACATGATATGACAGTTGAAAATATTTTACGGGAACAAGAACTGTTGGGCAAAACAAGGGGCGGCTGGCAAAACAGGTGTATTATTTTATATAACATTAAAAGAAGACTGAAAAAATAACATTAAAAGAAGACTGAAAAAAAAGCTGAATAAAACTATCCAACTATGAAGATAAGTGTTCTAACACCTGTTTAAAGGGGACTCATTCAAAAATGCTCTCGGTATTCGTAGTAAATATAAGAATTATATGTACAGTATAAAGTGTAGATAGTTTTATTGTTTATATTAATTTTTTGACATATCGACCAATACACTGGAAGGCAGAAGCATAATTATTTCATTGGGTATTGTAAACATGAGTAACCTGATGGACGTTACAGTATAATAACCGTAATTTTTCAAATATGAGACACACTTTTTTCCCACAAAAAATGAAGGCCAAAAGTAGGGGTGCATCTATAAACAGTAACTTAAGTAACTCAAAAATTAGATTTTTTTTTTCAAAACCATTCGACGAAGATTGCTATGTCAGCCCCAGAAGTTGAGTTTTGACGGACTGATGTCTAACCCTAACCCTAAAGGAAGGTGATGTCAGTTGGCTGTTAGCTTCAAGTGCCTGTTGCAACTAACGGCAGCTCGTGTTAGCTGGAGCTTTTACGGCATTATTTTAAAACAAAAAAGTTAGGAAGACTGAACCAAGATCCGAGTCCATCCTTGTTCATACAAACATATATTACTAAAACCGAGAGGATCATATAAAAGTTAAGATGTCTCTAGCGGAATCAATTATGGGTGGCAAGGTACGGACCCTGCGTGCAGACAATCATAAACTTTGTGAAATGCAGCTGTTGATCAACTTCGGGTATTTACGGTAAAATGAACTCAAACTTCGTCACGAGGAAAAGAAACAAAAAACTACAGCTTCCAGTGCATTCAACGTTACACTGGCAATGCATTTACTGACTGTTCAATGTAGGAAATCTGAAAAGTGCTTAACTTAATGCGTAAAATATATAACTTGTGGATAAAATGACAACATAAATGAAAAGATAACTACAGTAAGGTCACTAAAATAATTATTCAGTGATTGAATATGATTGGTTTTAATGGCAGTGTGTTGATGTTAGCGGCTCTCAGATGTGATGGCAATATAAACAGAGTTGTGAGGACTCAAGCTAGTAACTCTGCAACTACTACGGCTATTGCATTTCCATCAATGTACTATTTGATGTTTTTGTTTTGAAGTTGGCCAACCTATGAGGTTGGTGGCATGTTACATAAATGCTGTTGCGGCTTCCGTGGCATGTTGGTGCGCCTCAAATAAACAAACGTATGAATGAATGTCTTTGCAACACTTCGTTTGCATGCTTGTGCCATGAAGTAGTTGTAACCCTCTTGCTAGGTCTTTTTTCATGGTGTGCATCACATAAATACAGTAAATATATGAAATAGTTCACATCAATGATTGTACTAATACATGTACATGTACTCAGACTGTGCCAGGAATTTTTTTAAACCAACGTACATTGGATGTTTTTGCAAGTGAACGGCTCTTTATACAGACTCGATTCCAATTGTCAATAATAAAGAGCCAAGTGGTATATTTGTGAACATCACATCACTACCTCAATCATGAATCATCATTGCAGCTGTATAGTACAGTATGTGGCAATCTGTGAAGATGCCACATTCATTTGGTCCTTGGAGCTGTACAGTACCATCAAGCCAGAAATCATGGGATTGACTGTGAATATTTTAGAAATGAAAATAATATAACAACTGACAAAATAAGAGATATAACAAATGAATTTAACAAATATTTCTTTGACATAGGTAGTAAACTTGTCAATGAAATTTGTGAGCCAATAAAAAAGATTGAAATAAATAAATGTGAAAAAGAATCCCTCTACTATGTTCCTTGGTGCTGTAAAAGACACTGAAATCTTAAATATTGTCAAAACATTAAAAAATAAAAAATCCAGATTGTTTTAACATCAATATGACCTTAATAAAAGATATCATTGCGCGTGTAGTACAACCATTAACATACATCTGTAACTTGTCTTTCAAAACTGGCACTTTCCCATCGCAAATGAAAACTGCAAAAGTAATTCCAATCCACAAAGGTGGAAACAAACATTTATTTTCACAATACCGGCCTATATCATTGCTTCCACAACTCTCAAAAATCCTAGAAAAATTATTTTCACACAGACTTGATAATTTTATAGAGAAACACAGTCTCTTAAGTGACTACCAATACGGCTTCAGAGAAAAAAGATCGACCACCCTGGCTGTATTGGAACTAGTAGAAGAGATTGCTACAAACATTGTTGAAAATGAATTTATGATAAGGATTTTTATTGACCTTAAAAAAAGCTTTTGACACTATTGATCATAAGATATTAATGGACAAACTAGCGAGATATGGTATACGAGGTGAGGCGTATAATTGGATAAAGAGTTACCTACATGATAGGAATCAGTATGTACAATTTAATAATGAAAAATCAGATTTACTGAAAATAACTTACGGCGTCCCCCAAGGATCTATACTTGGTCCTAAACTATTTACATTATATATTAACGACATCTGTTGTGCTTGTAAAATGTTTAAAAACGTACTCTATGCAGATGACACTACTTTATATTGCTCGGGGAAAGATCTCAAACAAATACTGGATACTGTGGAAAACGAATCAAATACATTAAAGAACTGGTTTGATGCAAAGAAATTATCTTTTAATTCAACCAAGACAAAATGGATTATTTTTGGTACTAGGCAATGCAAAATCCCAGTCAAAATTATGATACAATCAACGGAAATAGAAAGAGTAAATGAGATTTCTTGGTGTCATACTGGATTCAAAATTATCCTGGAAGGTGCATATAGAGAATGTTAAAAGAAAGATTTCTAAAATTATAGACATCCTCTTTAAAACCAAAGAACTTTTAAACCAAAAGTCATTATATATGTTATATCGTTCACTGATATTGCCCTACATGACTTATTGCGTGGACATATGGAGAAATACATGTAAAACACACACTCTGTCTGTCTATAAACTCCAGAAAAAAGCAATACGAATCATCAACCGGTCAAAATACACAGAGCCTACCAACAAATTGTTTATCAAATTAAACACTCTCAAATTCTATGATATAGTTGAAGCTAAAACAGCTCAATTAATGTATAAAGCTTTCAATAACCAACTTTGCAACATTATCCAGAAGCTGTTTGAAATCAGGGCGGCTCGGTGGTGCAGTGAATAGCACGTCCGCCTCACAGTTCAAAGGTCCTGTTTCAAATCCACCTGGCTCCGGCCTTCCTGTGTGGAGTTTGCATGTTCTCCCCGAGCCCGCGTGGGTTCTCTCCGGGCACTTCGGCTTCCTCCCGCACTCCAAAAACATGCATGGCAGGTGAATTGGCCATACTAAATTGTCCTTAGGTGTGATTGGGTGCGTGAATGGTTGCTCGTATCGCTGTGTGCCCTGCGACTGGCTGGTAACCAGTTCAGGGTGTCCCCTGCCTACTGCCCGAAGCCAGCTGAGATAGGCCCCAGCAAGCCTGCGACCTCTGTGGGGATAAGCGGCTCTAGATAATGGATGGATGGATGTTTGAAATCAGGAAAGGGTGTGCTTATGACTTAAAGGCTACCGTGATTTAAAAAAAATTGAAAACAAGAACAAATATAAAGCAAATGTGTGTATCTGTCAAAGGTGTCAATTTATGGAACGGCTATGAAACCGAACTGAAAACAAGCACATCCATGTATGTGTTCAAAAAGAGATTTAAAAATATTGTATTGGAAAAATACAAAGATTATGAATGAACAGAGTCACATCTTGTATAAAAAAAATTTTACATGTGAAAAATATGATATACAGTATGTTTGTGTTAGTATTTATGTATATATGTTTGTGCATCTTCCATATATTTATACACATACAATATAAGCAAATATATTCATATGGAAATACAACTGCATGAATGAACTACATTAGCTTATTTATATGAATGTTTTTGTGATGTGAAACAGTATGTTAATATCTCGGTAAATAGAATCCAAGGGGTAGGACCAGATAAGTTCTAAACTTCTTACTACTGTACTTCCTTTTGGACATATACAGCAAATTTCATTGAACTGAACATATGCTGACAATTCTCTTATTTGATTCTTTTTGTGTTTTTTGTTTGCGTTTACATTTTATTTTATTGTGCTTGTTATATATATGTTCAACAAAAAGAAAACAATCAATCAATTCCATTTTAATTGCTGCATTTCCTCAGCCCAATTATATTTGGATATACAGAATTCACTAAGTACTGCCACTCCATTAGTCTTGAATAGCAGCCTTTGTGACAAGCGCTGGTAAGTATTCGCAAAGACATTCATAGGATACATATAGATGGCTTCCTTGATTATGTCCACATTGTAGCCATATTGGATGTGGCAAAGTGAAGCTATTTGTGACAATGCCTCTAGTATGCTCCTTTTATCATGAAACCAGAACTCATTGGAATTAATACTGAACCATTACATTTGATCGCATTATATCATTCTAATTCAAATTTTTATATATGATTTATTTTGAATATTCCAGCTTGCCCCGGTCTTCCTGTGTGGAGTTTGCATGTTCTTCCCCTGCTCGCTTGGTTTTCTCAGGGCCCTCCGGTCTCATCCCACATTCCAAAACCATGCATGGTACGTGGTAGGTACGTTGGACACTTCAAATTGTCCTTAAGTGTGATTGTGAGTGTGAATGGATGTTTGTCTCTGGGTGCCCTGCGCTCGGTGACACCCAGTTCAGGGTGTTCCCGATGACTGCTCGAGGACAACTGGGGATAGGCATCAGGAGACCAGCGACCCAAGTAAGGGTAATCAGCTCTTGAAAATAAATGAATTAATTTATTTAGATTTTTATGATGAATATAATGTCCACCTGCATAATGGGGTATGCCGATTCTCCGAACAGCTCCTAGCTCCGTTCGTCCTCGTGCAGCTCTGCTAGCGTAAGTATTCGCTCGGCTGTACTAAGGTAAGCATGGCTTCGTGCACCTCTACCGCATCAGTCAGGGCTTGCAATACCTGCATTATTCTCATGGAGAGGCTTTCTCTCCTAGAGGGCCGTGTCTATCAGCTAGAGCAGAGTAGTTTGATAATCGTAGATCAGACGGACACATCTGATAGTGACAGTGCGGACCGTAGCCCTCCCGCAATGCCGCTAGCGTCGGCTACCCGTCGTAGCCTACCTGCTAGTCCGGCTAGCATTAGCCCTAAGAAGCCTGCTAGTCGCGGTGAGCCTGTTCAGATGCATAATCGTTTTAGCCCCCTTGCTAGGCACACTCCATCTCAGTCTACTGGCTCCCGCACATTATTTATATGGGACTCCATCACCCGGAACATTAAGCCACCGTAATGTGTATTCCTGGGGCCAGAGCACCCGACATTGAAGCTAATCTTAGGGAGCTGACACGCAAGAGGCCCGTACACCAGTTTAGTGCAAACAACACTAGTTACTCGGACATAGTGATACATGTCGGCTCCAACGATACTAGAATGAGGCAGTCTGAGATTACAAAGAAGAACATAGCTAGGACTTGTAATCTCGCTAGAAAGATGAGTCGGCATTGAGTTATTGTCTCTGGCCCTCTGCCTGCGAGAGGCAATGATGAGAGGTTTAGCAGATTATTCTTGCTTAACCGGTGGATGGCTAGTTTCTGTAGAGAGCAGGGTTTCCAGTTTGTAGATAATTGGCTCTCTTTCTGGGGCCGGCCCGACCTGCTAAAGATGGATGGCCTTCACCCTAACTGGGAAGGCACCATCACTCTTTCTATAAACATAGATTACTGTTTGGTCAATGCAATCCACACACTGTTTCAATACCTAATGCTGAGTCCCCTAGTGATAAGATTTCTGCTGAGGTGGTGTTGATTAAGGAAAATAGCCGTGCCTCCTTAACCGGTCAGACTAGTGACATAGTACCGAGGCGGAATATTAATATTAATATATGCGCTGTAGCCGTCAACAATCGAATTCCTACTTTACTAACATTGCGACAAGGTTTTAATGACTCAAAATACAAAGCAAGACCCAGCCATCAAAATCTTGTTAGTATTAGTACGACCAACATGATGACTCAGAATAATCCAGGAAAAAGTTCCCAGTTTAAATTCGGCTTCATAAATTTTAGGTCACTCACCTCAAAAGCCCTTCTTGTAAATGATCTTAATACAGATGGCAATCTCAAAGTGCTTGGTCTCTGCGAAACCTGGCTAAAACCAAATGAATTCTTATCATTAAATGAGGCCTCACCCCCAAACTTTGTGGGCTCACATGTTGCCCGTCCTTGTAAAAAAGGGGGAGGTGTCGCCCTAATTTCAGAATCTGATCCTAAACTTAGTACGAGGACTAATCACACCTTCAAGACATTTGAGGCTCTCGTTATGCGATCGAGCGCCTCACCATCATTCTATGTGGTAGTTATTTACCGTCCTCCCGGTCCATACTCTGGATTCTTAGATGAATTCCCTGAACTTGTGGCTGCCTTAATAACTAATACAGATAATACACTAATTAAGGGTGACTTCAATATTCATATCAACTCCCCATTGGAGCCACTTACTGTTGCATTTCAAGCAATAATCGATGCATTTGGTTTTACACAATTAATAAAAGCAACAACACACCGGCATGGTCATATCTTAGACTTAGTGTTAACCCGTGGCCTAACTGCCTGAAATGTCACAATTTTGCTGCATACTAATGCTATGTCTGATCATTATCTCATAACATTTGAAGTCCTAGCTCAGTGTGGTCTTATTGTCCACAACTTGGGCTTTAAGAGCCGTGATATTAACTCAACAACCACTGCTGCACTTTCTGAACTACTGCCTTCCGCAACAGCTGCCTTTCCGTCTTTCACTGGTTCAGTCGATTAGCTCATGAATGATATTAACACGGTTCTTTTAAATTCCCTAAACTCTATTGCACCGTTGAAACTTAAAACTCGTCCAAAGCGGCAGACTCCGTGGTTTACGGATGAAACGCGTACGTTTAAATCGTTAAGTAGACAACTTGAGCGTAAATGGCGAAAAACTAAAGTCGAGGTTTTCCGTCAGGCCTGGTGTGATAGCTTGCTGAAATACATAGAGGCTCTTAGGTTAGCAAAAACAAATTACTTTTCCAAAATGATTATTCTTAATAAAAACAACCCTAAATATTGATTTGATACGGTAGCACAGCTAACACAACAGCAGCAGATTAATCATAGTTCCCTCCATTCAGCACACGATTTCATGCAATTCTTTACTCAGCGGATTCAGCTAATAAGGGACAAAATAAAAAAGGCAGTGCCACTTACCCCCTCGGCTGTGATTGTTGATGCTAGTTCGGACAATCACGTTCAAGAAAGTCTGGTTACCCTGTCCCACTTTGATTTAGTATCGCTGGAGTGTCTTAAACACCTGGTTAATGCAGCATCGCTGACGTCCTGCATGCTCGACCCGCTTCCAGGCAAACTCGTGAAAGACTTATTCCCGGTCTTAGGGTCTTCTGTCTTGAATATTATCAATCTGTCACTCTCCGCTGGCATTGTACCTGAAGTTTTAAAGACGGCTGTCATTCAACCACTACTTCAGAAACCTCACCTAGATCCTGAAAAATCTCCCTCACTATAGACCAGTGTCACACCTTCCGTTTATCGCCAAAATTCTTGAGGAAGTTGTAGCACAACAGCTTAGCGATTTTATGATAGATAACAATAGATTTGAACTCCTTCAGTCAGGTTTTAGGGCCAACCACTCAACTGAGACAGCCCTCGTATAAGTGACGAATGATCTTCTCTTAACCATGGATTCCAACATCTCATCAATATTATTATTGCTTGACCTTAGTGCCGCATTTGACACTATTGATCATCATATTCTTATAGAACGTCTTAAATCATGTGTTGGTATCTCAGGATCAGCACTTTCTTGGTTCAGATCTTACATCCTGGGAAGGACTTATAGTGTCTCTTATGGCAATGCGATCTCTGAATCTTTCTCCGTCTCATGTGGTGTCCCGCAGGGGGCAGTACTTGGTCCTTTGTTGTTCAACATCTACATGATTCCTCTTGGCAATATTATACGTAAACATGCTATTAGTTTTCATTGCTATGCTGATGATACCCAACTGCATAGCCCTTTAGAAATAACAGATCCGTGCAAGTGCAGTAAACTGGAGGCCTGCCTTGCCGAGATTAAACAATGGATGTCTTCCAATTTTCTGATTCTTAACCCTAGAAAACCCTAAAACAGAGATGTTAATTATTGTCCCTGCTCATCATCAGCACTTGATTAAGAACACCACGTTGAACCTGGAAAACTGTATTATTTCCCAAAGTATTTCTGCAAAAAATCTCGGCGTGATATTTCACTCAACTCTCTCCTTTCGAACACATATTAATAACATGACAAGAACGGCATTTTTTCACCTCCGCAATATAGCTAAGATTCACCCTATTCTTTCTCATAGCGATGCAGAAACATTAATTCATGCATTTGTCACGTCGCGTCTAGACTATTGTAACGTTTTGTTTTCTGGACTTCCCATGTCCTGCATCAAAAGCCTGCAGTCTGTACAGAATGCAGCAGCGAGACTATTGACAAGGACGAGAAAGCTCGATCATATTACTCCGATTCTAGCTGACCTGCATTGGCTTCCAATACACATGAGATGTAATTTAAAAGTGTTGTTAATTACTTATAAAATTCTACACGGTTTAGCTCCTTCCTATCTCGTCGACTTAGCATCACCCTATGTTCCGCCCAGACAACTTTGGTCACAAAATGCCGGTTTGGTGTCAACCCGACAGGCTAAAAAGAAGTCCGCGGGATCAAGGGCATTTTCCATTCGCGCACCAGTACTATGAAATGCCCTACCTATGGAAGTTCGCGCAGCCACCTCAGTAGAAATCTTTAAATCCTGACTAAAAACACATTTATACTCAAAAGCATTTAGTTAATTGGGCCTGTCTGCAGCTTTCTTCTTTTTTCCTGCCCCCCTCTTCTGGTTTGAAGAGGGGGCCCGCTAGATGGTGAGGGTTGACTTGACCACCTTCATTTGGCCCTGCGCTGATCGACCATCGCGGGTTAGGAGATCGGCCATCTGCGGTCCACTTGGTTGCAAAGTGGGATGGTTCCTGCCCAATGGCTTTGCTTGCTGTCAAGTCATCGTTGCACTATATAGCACAATGTTTTCTGTAATCAATTTTGTTTACCTGTACTTTTCTGAAATGTGTATCTATTTGTCTCTATTTGTCTATGGATCCACTTCAACCTGTGGTCCCTTCTGGAGGTTTCTGATTTTCCCCTTATTGGGGTTTTTGAGTTTTTTCTTCCCTTTCTGGGAGCTTTGACACGGTTGTGCTGTCGTGTACCTTGTCGTGTACACCGAAAAGATGTCTCTGTATGACTTCTTTTTTCGAAAGAAGTCTCGACATGACATCTTTTCATCAGTGAAGCCTTTTGAGACTTCGTGATTTAGGGCTATACAAATAAATTTTGATTGATTGAATTTGATGAAAGAAAATAAACTGATCTTCATTTTCAATGTCAAAACGTTTTGTGGATCTCTTGGTTTCCCTTTATGAAACAATTTCAAATGGCTTCATATTGCAGACACGTATACTGTCACTAATGTCCCAACTCACGTGACTCCTCATGTAACATGTTTTGTCTTAAAACGGAATTTAGAAAAGTAAGAAGACAACTGATCAATAGTCTCCAAAAGGCATACTGAAATTTATATTGATATTTACATAACCCTCTGAAAATATCGGCACTTGCTACAAAGCTTGTTACTTGATGAGAAATACACTTTGTCCATATAATGCAAAATAGTGTAGCTGCATTTTTTACAGATTGATGTGGGCATAAGTAGTAAAGACATCCACTTACATTTTGATGATGAGTGGTTGCAGTTTTCTGACGTTAGTGACACTCTTTTTGACCATGCTCATGCGGAGTTTTAGGCATAGTCTCACGTAGCCGGAGTTCTTGAAAACAGGCGATAAATGCCTGGTTTGCCCTATCTGCTGTAAGTGCCCAGGCTTATTTTTTTTTTTTTTTTAAATCAAAACCAAAAGCTGGCCAAAGCGGAGATTTGCTGAATTCTCTGGATCGTTTGCATGTAGGAGCTTTATGTCATCACTCTACACTATATTGTGCCCAAGACGCTGGAGCCGCTGATGTTGAGAGATGGAAGTTCATTTTGATTGGACAGAATTTTGGCGACACTACTGCGTCTACTAGCGTAGACAAGGCCTTTGACCAGAGGTCACCAACGTGGTGCCCACGGGCACCAGGTACCCCCCAAAGATGACATGAGTAGCCTACAGGCCTGTTCTGAAAATAACTTACAAGAGATAGAACATTGGTAAATTTCTATGAATTTTACAAATAATTATACATATATTACATTTAGATTACATACTACCCTGGATTTACTGTATATATTTACTACAGCTGTTCCTTAATCATTGTGAAAACTAATTAACATGATCGGTGTCTTCACATAAACTGGAAGCCAATGTTCCCTCTAATTTTCAATGCGTCTGAGCATTAACAGAAACTCCCTGAGCAGGCTTTGGAGCAAGCTGAGCAACTTCAGACATGCACACAGTGAGTCTTCATGGGCACATGTGATGTCGCTCCTAAAGTGACCTATATCACATAACTCACATTCTGTCATTAATGAGCAAGGAAGGAGGGGGGCTCTGAGTATATAAAGGGGCATTGCTGCGGCCCTGGATTGAGCCACAGCAAAAGTGGGATCATTTGTGGCTCCTGCTTTGATGACCAAGGCAGCTCGGAACTCCAAGAATTCATGTAAACAGCATGGCCTGACGATGTCCAACAACTTTTAAACATATGTGCGAACTGGTAATAAGCTTCTGGGTACTTATCCCACCATTTATGAGGGGATAGCTGAGGTGAAAAGTGTCGTCCAGGACCAATACGGGAGAACGATGCACCTATGATTGACATGTTTGTTGGGAGTCAATTCACAGCATTTGGAATTATTATCGGGTTTGATCCCGAAAACCCGAAGTAAATTTAAATTTCAGTTTTTGTAATGGCCAAGATTTAGAAAGTTATTTATTTGTTTGTTGGTTGTTTTGGCTCACTGCCCAATGGACATTTATGTCACTTCCTCTTTAAGACAAGTAGAGAGGTGCATGATACTGGGCCTTTAAGAGCCTTGGAGCAGGGTTTAGGGTTCGCGTCACAGGGGCAGTTGAGATTGAAGATTAGAGAGCACACGGTTTCTTTACCGTAATGTTTGCCTTTTATTTGAAGTATTTTTGTTTGAAGAGCTTTGGAACTAGAGTGGAAATACATTTAGCATTTTATTGAATCAAAGATAGATCTATGTAATCTTTTTTTTTTTTTTTTTTTAACCTGAGCATGCATGCGAGTGAACCGGCCAGAAGTATCAACTCGCATAATATTGCCAAAGAAATCACAACTATTTTTGGCCGTTTTCAACAAGTTTGTTATCGCTAGTTTTATAACATGCGCAGTAAGTGTTTTAGACATGACAGTTTAATGTATATGGCACTTGTCACCACGGCAATAGACAAGCTGCAAATTGTGAAAAAGAAAAGAAATCTTACTCACTTTCACTGCTTGTTCTACTTGCATGTACTCCGACAGCCATTCCATCTTAAAAGAAGCGCATTTCTTTTTTACTTTGGCTTTGTGAGTGGATGTGTCGCTGCTTGTTTGTTTCACAAGGAATAGGGGTTAGCTTTTGCGTCTCGCACTGTTTGTGAGCTAGCTAACCTGCACGGGGGATATGTGGGGAATGTTTCTGTCAATGCGTTTGATTGGATGACTAGTGTAAGTGAAACATCGTATAATTGGCAGGACACGTCACTCGCTGTCACATTGCAAAATGGTACAGAAAACCGTATTATTGGTCTAATTATTCAGATGAGGTCTAATATTAGATATTAATTAACACGTTTATATTGCATTTTGTTTTATGCGCAGCATAGACTGTCCTGTGCGCTGAGAACGTGTGAGCAGTGCGCAATTGTGTACACGCGCAGCTTAGAGGGAACACTGCTGGCAGCCCCTCGTATTTAGGACCAAAGAAGTACAGTAGCTCTCTGTTTCAAAAAGGTTGGTGACCCCTGCCTTCGACTGCTGCCCCAAGTTCCAGTCTGCTGCGTGATCTGGTTATTTACAAGTATGTACACATTTTACAGACATCTTTTACCATGCTACAAAATGCTATGCACACAAACATACTAACTGAGGCAATCTTTTCAAAGGGAAACCATTTGTGTGAATTGTTGATAAAGCTCCAACTAGGATGGATAAGCAGACCTTTCGCAATGCCAGACCAGGCACACCACCAGCTCTACAGGTGGCTACTATTTCCGCCACTGACTAAATGTGGAACACCATGGGGCTCAGATTTTACGCCTATTCACAGAGCTGTTTAATCCCCTAAACTGGCCAGGGATATTTTGCATTTCAGACCTGTGATCCCTTCCTTGCCATACAGATGCAGAATCATGTGTTCAGTTTCTAGTGAATGCAACAGATGTTTAAAAAAGAAAAAGAAAACAAAACTCCAGCATTATCCCATAGAGTGTTTGTTTTTGGAGTTGATCTTTTTTGATTGGTTGTTTTTTATACATCCGTTCTGTAGCTCTTTATTCTGTTAATGGTACATGAAAGGAAGCGTCTATTTCCAGTGGCAACAGGTAGAAGACCCTACATTTGTCAAAAATAACAGGGCACACATACACTTCAGTGATTGTTGTGTCTTGAACATAGTCAGATCCTTGAGATAACATACTGGTATTTTTATAAATTACATTACATTTTTTTTTACAACACTGTATCCTGTTACAAATCAAAACATGAATATATAAATGCCCTTGGAAAACTGTACATCCTAATCCCAATCAAAATTTTGAAGCAACATTAGAGATGCAGCAATTGCAATCAGATAGATTCAACTTCAATTGCATATTAGGCTTATTGGCAAAATGTACACATTTTCAGCTGTATTCAATAAAGAAAGTAGACGTGAACAGCTGAAATAGTAGAATAAAACTAATGTTAAAACTAATTTCACTATAGATTTGATCAAAATTACTCAAATGCTACTTTTAATCACCAGAGCAGTCTCAAAAATATTCACCTTCTGTCTCAAGCATACCTGATATATATATATATATATATATATATATATATATATATATATATATATATATATATATATATATATATATATATATATACTGTATATAAAATCACACACACACACAGAGTACAGTGGACCCCACCATACAAAATTAATCCATTCCGGAGTTCGGATTGTGAGGAGAAATCGTCGTGGTAATTAGCTGATGCGTATAAAATCCCAGTTAAAAAAAATATATAAATTGTATATCCAAAAATTGGTAGCAAAATAGTATAGTAAGTGCTACTCATATATAATATACTTAATTCAATTAAAGAACATCAGTAATAAAAATATTTGAGGAAAATATTACATTTTATATACCTTTGAGTGGCGTTGATTTGAGGTACTTACGGCCGTAATCACTAACGTGGGTAGCCTAGCCAAGCCTAGCCTTCTTTGTATTTCTTGATTATCTCCAGCTCTGTTTCCATACTAATCATCTTCTTAGTTTTCCCTTTAACGTCACTAGCAATTTTGCGACCCATGGCTAACCAATTTATGTTTGAATTAAGCACTAAAACGCACATTAAATAGGATATTGTAAGCACCCACATCAAATCAAGTCTTTAGCATATCGGCGTCTTAGTGACTCCGTGACGCTGACCAATAGCAGACCAGCATCTTAGTGATGCCCTGACACTGACCAGTAACAAACCACCATTTTAGTGACGTATGCAGTGACGCAAGAAGTGATGTATGAACGTGATGCGACTCGCAGTCATACGCACGCAGACTGACCGCCAAGTTTGAATATTGTAAGTGTTGTTATTCTGTCCTCAGTGTGTGTGTGTCAGAACACACTTGGACAGATAGCGAATAGTTCCTCAAAAAGATGAAGAAAAGTAATTTAAGTTGTTATTGTTGTCTTCAGTCTTTTGAGTTTACAATATTTTCACTGTAAAACAAAACAATACAAACAAATAAATGCAGCACTTTTGTTAGTCTGCATCCCCGCCACCTGATTTATGCTGTGGGATGCGTCATTTCAATTCAACATGCAGACACAACGTGTTTTTGTTGGGTCGTTGCTAAACAATTGTTTCATTGTAGCCTGCAATGGGGGGCATCCTCTTGATGTGACTCACACTCTTTGGCTGCATTAGCCAAGCTGTACTTTGATGCTTCTTTCACTGAGCTTTATATCAGATATTGTTCAAGGTAGGACGCGAGCAATCTATAGCGGTAAAGTGAGAGTCAAGAAGGCAAATCAATCAAACTTTTCCCCCAATCCAAAAAAAAGTCCGCTGTCTGAGAAGTTTTTAGCCTTCTAAAACGACCAAGCAATGAGAGATTGACAGACAGAACAAGGCTAGAAATAGGGAAATAGACTATCATCGACATGAAATGATTACATATAATCTACTATTAATTAATGCACATAGTTGAACTATTGATTTGAAATAATCTTTTATCACTTGATTGTCTGTAATTTCAAATCAGTCATCTTTCAAATTTTTGTTGTGCGTTTGTACTATGAATAAAACAGTTTATATCATCTAGAAAAATAGCTATTAACCCCAAAAAGATTTTAAAATATATTTTAGAGCTGTAATTTCAAAACAGTGATATTTTTGCTCAATATTATCTTGTAACGTCAGATAGTGATATCGTCCCATGCCTACTCATAAACATTCAAAATAAATAAATAATGTTACAATTGTGAGTGATAATTCTCCCAATGCTCATCAGAGATGAACAAACTGACATGCTTTGCACACACAATTCAGCTGCTCATTTAAAGTTTATTTTCATCTATCGTTTGTCATAAATGTAGCGAGAATAATTAATATTTTTCATTTGGGCAACAGTTTTCACATACTGTATTTTGATACTGCAATTTCCTTGGAAATGACAATGTATGTTGTTCGACCTTTTTAAAATCATTTGTTTAATATTTTTTATAATATAACAGCTTTATAATGTATATCTAGCTTCAAAGAGTAGCGGTTGACCACATTTTATGTTTGGGGGAAAAGCAGACTGAAGTTGTATGATGAGTCTTCGCAAATCTGTATACAGTGGGCCCCTATGTTACAAGATCAATCCGTTCCGCCATTGGGCTCGTAAGGCGAATTCACCGTAGGGCGGGCAATCCAAACCTATGTTAAATAGCTAATGCGTTTAGAATCCCAGGTAAAGACATCACAATTGTACATACATATTAAAAAATTGGTATCAAAATAGTATAATAAGTGCTACATATAAACAACCAGAAAACATCATAAATAAATAATATAGAAAGGATTTATTTACCTTTGAGGGGCGCTTGTTATGATCATATTCCCTGGTAAGGGTGGCCAAGGCTAGGCTAGCTTCATATTTCTTGATTATCTCCAGCTTCGTTTCCATATAAATCATCTTCTTACTTTTCTCTTTAACATCACTAGCAATCTTAGGACCCAAGGCTAACCCATTCAACTTTTAATTAAGCAATACAATACGCTATAAATACAGTTTTGTAACCACTCACAATCGAACAAAGATTTACCGTTTTCCCATTTTGAAATGAGTGAGGCCGATCCAATAGCAGACCAGCATATTCATGAGGAGACACCAACCAATAGCAGACCAGCATTGTAGTGACGCGTTGCATGGAAGCAGTTTGACGGCAATATTAAATATGAGCAATTACCTTAAAATGCCTGCAGATGGAGACAAAACAACACAAATACAGCCAACCCCCTAGGTTCATGACAGCTGTTTTTGTCGCAAAGCAGGGAAAGTACCTTAAAGAGGGGACAAAAAACTGTCATGTGTGTGTGTTTGCTCTGTGCCTAGGCAGTGTTCAATTGTGCCACGAGGGGGCGGGGTCACCAGCCTTGCGCACCTGTTCCCCATTACCCATCAGGGTCTTTTTAAGGCTGGTTGCTACAGGAAAGCGACGCTGGGTTATTCCTTCGCCATACTCCCTGCACCCAGTGAACTCCCATGCCTCGCGTCCCTCTCGCTTGTGATCTTTTGGTTGGTACTTTTCTCTAGTTGTATTTTTGCTCGCTTAATGTTTTTTGTTGTTATTTTGTTCCTAGTCGTTCTCCTGTAGCCTACGTCCCCTCGTTGCCTTACTCCTCAGTTGGACTGATCCTTCCTAGACGTTCTCGTCTCTCCCTTAATTCGTACTTTGTGACTTTTGTATGTACTTTCCCGTTCCCTTTTTGTACACCCTTATTTTCCACGCCAGACGTGCGCTTTCTGTTGTAATAAACTCTTTGAACCCAACCCCTCGGTTGTCGGTCGCATCCTGTTTGGGCTCGGGGTCCCCCGTGACAAAAACTCAGTACTCCATATCGCAACATGAAAAAAACGTAAGACAGGGACGCTGTAACCCGGGGGTCCACTGTATTGAAGCAGAAATAATTTTTTATTTAATCAAATAATCTGAATTCAGAGACCTCAAAATTGGAATCAAATCAAGAGACAGTCATAGACGTTTTTGGAAATCAAAATTGCGGGTCCATCGGGTTTGGGCCTGTTGTTTCCCCCGGGATTCTCAATTTTCAGAGGTAAAATGAGTGCTGTATGAGCACGATAAATGAAACGTTTCTAAACATAAAATGTCCACCAAACATGCATGTCACAAAGAGAAAGCGAAACATAACTCACAAGCGATGTGTGTTTTTTTTTTTTTTTTAACACAAACAGCGATAGAAACATCGAGAATGTTGTTGTCAAGCAGCTGCAATAACCCAGAATAAGCAGATGGATGACGCCACGAAATAAGCCACGAAGTGCAATAATATCTCACTTTTTTGATGAATTGCAATAGATTTTGCCTTGGCTTTTGTCGTTTCTTTTTTTTTTTTGTACCAGGGTACGTCGTGTTACGTAACTGATCTGTTTCATTTATGGTTGAGGAGCACTGTCACCAGTATCCTGCACTAGAACTTGTGGCAAAGTGCTAACTGTATATTCCTGCCACATGAGTGCCATCTGAAAGAGTATTCCCAATTGCTGGGGACATATTAACACAGTCAAGAGCATGCTTGAAATTGAAAAAATGTTGCATGTTTTTTTATTTTTTTAAAGAATGTTTAATGTGTGCTTAGAGATGCCAATGATGTGGGTACTGAAAAATAATAGAATGTTTATTATGCTCTAGAAATGGAAAATAATTTTTTTTAAATATTTTTCTCAGTCATTTTAATATACATGCCATATTTTTTTTTCCAAAACAGTGCCCAATATATCACAATGCGCAATATTCCTTTGCTGTATCACAATACAGTGGACCCCTGGGTTACGGCGTGCCTGGCTTAGGTTTTTTTCACGTTACGATGTGGAATACTGAGTTTTTCGTCCCCTCTTGAAGACATTTATCCCGCTTTACGATTAACAACAACAACTGTACAACGTATAGGGTTGTTTGTTTGTTGTTTTGCCTTCCTCTTGAGGCATTCACGTAAAATTCATGTTACAATCTTAACAAAAGGATTAATCTTGTAAACTGGGGCCCCACTGTATATGGCGAAACACTTTCATGACCAAATACCTAGCCCTAATATATAGAGATTTTTTTTTTTTAAACTTAATTTTAAGTAATTAAGTAAGGAATTATCCAAAAATTTCAGATAAGACATCCTTCCCTTGGACCAACAAGTTAAAGGATACAAAATGATAGCAAGTGGGTTGAGTGTTGAGTGGTACAGTTGGAAGGTTACTTTGGATATTCAAAGTTAAAGGAACAGTAGCTTCACTAACCTGGGCATAGCAGAATGTGATGGCTGCCACCATATTCCTGAGAATGCAGGTGGTCAAAACCAATGTTGGGCAAGTTACTTCAAAACTGTCATGCATTTTTTATTACTTATGACTCTCATTTCAAAATAATTAGCTACATTACAATATTGCTGTGTTTTAAATTTAATGCATTACACTGCTATTGCATTACTTTTATATTACTCTCACCACCATAATTGGAAATATGGATTTGCCATTCTAAATGTAGCTCATTACACATCCGATGAAAGGTTGGCTTAAGCCTAAAATCAGTACAAAGCATTTAATCTGTATTGTAATGTAAACCTTTAAAGACCTGATACAAAATCTTTTTTTGTAATTTAATCCCTTTATTACTTAGCTTCACAGCATTATGATGCAGTGTTTATGCTGCTAGGCAAAACCAGTTATTGCATTTCACAATTTCAATAGTACTATTCAAGTTCAAGTTCAGTCTAGGCAAGTTCAGTCTAGGTTATGGACAGATGTTTCAAAAATAGGTGGTTTTGTTGGGGGCTAACATTAACAGCTAGTCATTGTTATGCGTTATGAATTGTTGTGTCCTGAGTTTTGTGTGGTTCATTTTGATACACATTGACCTGAACGTTAGCTTACCCGTCATTATTGCTAATTGCGGGATCTTGCTGACAAGGTTTCGAAATGCTGGTGAATCCACTGTGGGAAGCAGCAGCATATCTTCTACATACAACATACTCTGCCATGAATCTCCTACCCTCATGAGGTCAGAGTGGCATCCCTCAGCGAGAATGTTCAATCTGTCGCGTGTTTTCTTCTCATTAACTTCACGTTACTATGGCACCACTGTAAATGGTTTGTCAAATTACTGGTCCTATTTCACGGTGGACAGCTCTCAGTGTTGTGTACAAAGTACATCTAACAAATATATGCTTCTTGTCTTTATATCTGACAAACTGAAAGTGATGGGCGTATGTCCATTTGTGTACATATTGTCTGTACTCAACCTGTGGCGGAATATATATGACAGTAGCTCTGGTGCTTCTTTTCTGCTTCCGACACTGGAAAGCTGTTGCGTGTATAGGTCACGATGGATTTAGTCAAGTATCAAGACATATTTGCCTATAGGGAAGCTGAAGCTTGAGAGTCATTAAACCTTTCAACAGAGTAATTCCACCGTGGCTTGGGTTCAGAAGAAGAAATTAAAGATTCTAGAATGACTGTCACAGTCTCCTCTCTTGAACCCCATTCAATATGGGGATTTAAGGGAGGTGGTTGCAAAACGCACACTCAAGAATATTACTGAACTGGAGGTCATCGGTCATAAGGAAGGGGCTAATATTACTCTAGAACGCATTTGAAAGTTGGTGTCTCTGTTCATAACAACAAAAAGATGATCTACTAAGTACTGAAGATGCTCGTCATGAAGTGGTTGAATAATTTGGAGACCGCAATAGGCTTTAAAAGTAGTATTTTGTGTTTAATTTGGATCAAAACCCTTGTAATATGAGTTTTATTGTACTACTTAAAGAGTTCTTGTGTCGTTTCTTTCTTCCAAACAACTGATGTACTGTTGAGTTTGAAAATAAGTGCAATATGCATAGGGGTTGAATATTTTTTTATTGCAACGACAGTGTCTGGCAGGGCATCTAAACCCCATGTAACTTTTAAACCCCCACCTAGGATTGGTGATTGCAATATCTGTTTGCTAAACAGCATCTATGTCTTCTCAGACCTCTTTGGAACAGAGACATACACACCGGGAACATGCTTTCCCCAGTCCAGTAGACTAGAGACCCCTGCACACTCTGAATTGTCCACCTTTTACTTTTTTACCAGCTAATTGCCAGGCATGTAAGGTACTACTGTGGTAATGTGTGTTGTTCCAGGTAGTACACTGATGTTTATCACTGTACAGCCTTTGCCTGTAGGCTGAACAGCAGGGCAACTGGGTACGCTTTAGTTGGACGCATGCATAGATCAAACAATTTCAGTAGTCTCTTGAATTATCATTGGATATGCCAATCTGTTTATTTTCATCACCATTCATGTGACCCATTTTGGTTAGCAGCACTTTTTGACATCAATACTGAGAAAACATAATTTGAGTATCAAACCAAACTAAACGTCCACCTTCATGACCACGCAGGGGCGAAAACTGTTTGGCGTCTTGCCCTTTGCACCTGAGTGCTTTCACCAACCGGCACGTATTACTGTATTCATGGCATCCATGGCACCACCCACCATAATAGATTGATTGACATGTCTTCAGACAGCTTGTTTAACTCTTTTTAAATAAACAAAATAAAATAAACAAAACGCTTTTTGGCTGCAACAATCACCTTTTGTGTTTTCTGAAATTTTGGTTGACAGGAACAGTGCATCTTAGAAAAATGATCCCTTTAAATGTCAGGTTAGCACATAAGCCCGTGACGGGGAGTTATTTGAAAGGTTAATGCCACCCATGTTTGGGACTAGCATTGCAACGTCTCGACCCAGTGTACTGCCAACAGGTAAAGCACTTTCATCGATTGTGGGTTTTATGTTGTCTGCTTTAACTATATCGCTTTAGAAATGATTTATGCCCCATGATGTCACGGAAACTAAACTTCATAGTGATTGTGCAGCATGCATGATTGTGCAAATGTGCCAAAATAATGTGCATGTTAAAGCGGTATTACTTTGTTACTGTGTTGGTTGATTTGTGTGTATCCCGTGTGAGGAATGTAGTTGGGTTATGGCAATCTGCATAGTGTTTGTACCAACTTGGCAACATCATGTTAATTGTTGGAAAGTGCACATTTATTCCTATACATAAGACTCAAGAGTGCAATTTGTATATTCTTTGTTTTGATTTATTGTTGTTGAAACTGTGCTGGATATTGCTCATTTGGTGACATTTTTATTTTGCCAGTATTTATTTGAAATCTGAAACTGGATTTTTGACAAAATTTAGGTTATTACCTGCTTGTTCCGCATTATAATTCCACCTGCTCCTTTTCTTTTCTTTTCTGCTTGATCAACAGCATAGCTACTCATCATCTGCAGCCCCCAACCCCCCGGTCCAAGACAAAAATCTCAAGCAATGACCAGTCCGTGGTGATAAAAAGGTTGGGGACCCCTGCTGTATTTCACCTCTGATTCTCCAGTTGATCAGAAATGCAGTGTTCAGAGCCAGTGCGAAAAGTATCGTCTCTAGCATCAACCCACGCAAGACAGCTGGACTAAATAACAGCTCATAGTAATCCAAGATGTCAGCACATAATCACACATCTCTTCATTTGTGACAGTAACTATTGACTAGTCACACCATAAATTGGTGAACATATATCCAATATTACATCTGACTCTCTGAATCATACCACAAAAAGATCCATATCTTTAACAGATCTCCTGCAAAATTGTTAGCAATCATAGAAGTATGGAACAGGGTAACTGTGCCACATTATCACACTGTTTATGTCAACATCTTTTCCAACTCTGAAGTTCCTGGAAGCACAACGTGTGATTAATTATGCACAAAAGACCAATCTACTTGTGGTTTGGTATTGCTTAAACAACTGAAAAGACGTTCAGGTGAAGAAATCCAGGATGTGTCATCAATTTGGATTTCATCAGCGCTTGACGTCTTTTTTTTACCTTGATTCCTTGACTCCTGAGGACTGGATTGTTTATACACTATCACATATACAGTTCAAAACAAATTGATAGAAAACTAGTCAGGTACAATGCTTTATTCAACTATTGTTAAACTTACTATAACAAGCATAACAAGAAACATTTTTAAACATATTACTTGTGCCAATTTCAATTTTTTTCTTTTGTGGGCCACATAAAATAATGTGGCAGGCCAGATCTGGGCCTGGAGTTTGACAGCTGAGGGCTATACCATTGAAAGTGACACTCGTGGCAATAAATGTTTTAAATGCTCTCTGTGGTTTTTAAATGGGGTGAATGAGAGGTACAAAATAAACATGCTTTGGAACTGAGCAGATTCAACTCGAGCTCATATAATTCCCGTGTCCAAAAACGTAAAAATTATGCAATTAAAATCATAGCATGAATGGCTTCAAAATATTCAGGTGTTAGAATAAATTCTGAAACAAAACATGCTTGATTAACAGATGCAACAGTTAAATACAGCCATAAAAAGTCATTTGTACAAACATTGGCTGCTTCATATTAATAGCCAAAGGTCTCCACATTATTAAATGGGGTATTGTCAAATAATGATGTCACAAAGGTAGGCCTGCACAATTAATCGAATTTTAATTGCGATCATGATATTGGCTGCAACGATTAATTGAGCTGATCCTCTGCAATTTTAACATTTTAAAAGCCAGTTACGCACATGTCAGTCCTCCTACCACCAGGGAGCAAACGCAAAGACTTCGATAAGCTTAAGAAATAGCAAGTGAGTAAAGAAGGGCTAACACGAACTGTATGCACAGGCATTTGCAGTTTACCACCAAAACCTGAAGCAAGCCAGCACTTCAAAAACGCCTTCTAACAAGCAAGGAACAATAAGAAACGCTTCTGCATTGCCACTGAACCCAAGTGCGAGAGCTACCAAAAAAACACACGTAAATCGCGTTCACTATGAAGCCATGATGGTGGAAGGTAGTGGATTTTGGCGGCCGCTTGACACCCTTGACCGTGGTATGAGATCACTTCACATCAACACTTTAGACGCACAATAGTTCTAACACTTTATCAGAAAACCAAAGTGGACGTAATTGATGCCATGAAAGATGCATTTAATTTTGCCATCACAACTGATTCCTTTGCTTGTTTTTGAAAAGATCACCTTTACATCCCTGCGGCATCATTCGGCAGTGAGCATGTCATGCAATTTTTTTTTTTAATGTTTAGCACTTTAAACACGATTTTTTTTTCTGTTCAACTACGAAAGAGCTCTGCTGCAACTTTTCTTGAGCAGCATGTGAAAAGGAAGTATTTTATTTTGTTCATGTTGAACTATTCTGAGAGATCTCAGTTGAATAATTTGTTCTTGCAGCAGGGTATGGAAAAACCTTGTATAGTTTATTGCAGCCTGCTCATTGTAAATATATCATTTTAAAATTGAAAAGTTTATATTAGCAATATTTTTTTTATTTAAAAAAAATGCAAATAATCTTGTCATAACTCGTTCTTGTGTTCTCAATCTCGTTGGATATCTCATCTCGTGGGATTTTCATCTTGTCTCATGTCTAATTGAAACCCATTTTGAAAAGTCTGGATTGGAATTGGAATACATTCAGTTTGAAATGACCAAAAATGACAATTTGATTGCTAATTCCATACACATGTCAAGTGATTCTGTTACCTTTAGCAGCCTCCCTTCAGCACTAGCGTGAAATGGTGTTGAATTTCTCACCTGAATCCTAATATATACTGTGCTAGCTGTCAAATGAGACCCATTTGGGAACTTTGGAATAAATTGGGTTTGAAATGACCAAAAATGACATTTTGACTGCTAAGTCCATACTCACTTAGAGTGATTCTGCTACTTTTGTACTGTTTTTTTTTTTTTCTTACCAACAAAAAACAACTACAACAACAACAAAAGGCTGTTGTAGGTGTTGTTACAGGCATGTTGTTGTAGTACAGGGGTGGCCAAATCCTGTTCTCTATCCTGTTTTCCATCTTTACCGACAACCAAAACATCTGAATCAAATAATGAGCTCATCGGCCTGCTTTACGGAATTCTGATAAAGACCCTGATTTGAGGCAGGTGTGTTGGTCGAAGGGAAACATCGAAAACAGGCTAGATTGTGGCTCTCGAAGATCAGATTTGGCCACCCCTGTTGTAGTATGTTCTTGGTTCTAAGTAGTCTTAATTTTTTTCATTGGTTTGCACTCAGCAAAATAGCTTCGTTGCCCTGTGTGCCAAGTTTTTGTCATGTCTTGGGTACTTGATCTATTTGAGTTTATTATTTCTATTTTTCACTATCAAGCCTTTAAGCCTTTGTGGCATCACAAGGGGACGTGTAGTGGAGGGACGCTACTTCCTCTTCTGTGAGCAAACGCCACACCCCAAAATGGCCCATATGGCGAGGACTCCATTGCCCAGCATGCCTCGCCGCCTCAACAGGTGCAGCTGATTAAGTAACGGGATAATAGACGGCCTGGCTGATTGGGGAGAAGAGACTGTGCTGCTGAGGAAGAGACACCTGAAACAAGAAAGAGAGGGCCACTCAAGCCAAAGCAGGAGAGCAGTGAGAACAGGTTTTAAGTTGAAGCTGAACTTTGTGAGCCAGTTTTTGAATCCAGTGAACAGACTTTATTTCAAGTTTTTGCTTTTCTGATCATCTATTTTTCCTGCTTTCGTTTGCATTTTTGTATTTTGTATAAAGAAAGTATCTTTGAACTCTAAGAACCAACTTGATTTCAATTACTGCCTTTTGACCACCTGTTTTGATATAGTTTCTTTGAACTTTGTGTGACGAAATAAACATTCTATCTAGAACATATTACCGTCTGCCCTGTCACATCTCACGCGACGTCACACCTTGTTTACATACTGCTTGTTTAAAAACAAAACAAAAAGTACAATAAATAAACATGTTTGACCTAGCAAGATAAATAATCGTGATGTCAATATTGACCAAAATAATCATGATTGTTTTGGACATAATCGTGTAGCCCTACACAAAGGTGGATTAGTGTAAACTTAATTAACTTAAACACAATTTTTTTCCTCCCAAACAGCGCAGAACACAGCCATAGTTACACAGCATCCTCAGACACTTAATGAGGCACATTTACTGACAATCTTAGACCAGGGTTGCACTGCAGAGATGGCCGTATTTACTGTGCTTTTATCACACTCAACTCAAGATGATTATTTTCGCTCCCACTTGTTCCTCGTACAATGCACACAGCTTCCATGCTGCTGTCGCTCTCATTCACATGCTCTCTTCCAGGTAGGTCCGTCCTCCTTCTCTCATATATGCACCATAAATAGTTGATGAATATTCAGTATGAGAGCAGTTTTATTGCTCCCCTGTGACATGTTCGGTAATTTTCTTCATCAGATGCGACGGAACTACGTAAATCATTTGACTGCTTGAAGCTCTAAAGAAAAAAAAAAAAAAGAAACCGTGTCACATTAAAATCTGCAGTATTAAAATTGGTGTGGAGAAATAAAGCAGCAGTTTATAGTCTGGAATTTATGGTACTTTGTAGGTTTATACTTGTAATTTTAGTTCATAAACTGATTTTTATATTCATTATTGCTTAACTTGCGTTAATCTCCTATATCAGTGGTTTTCAAAGTGGGGTGAGCAGACCCCTGACTGCAGAGACTCTGTGAAATAATTTGGGTTATTAATAAAAAAAATATATATATATATATATTTGTGTTCATTTGATTTTACATTACATGATGAAAGTATTCATGATTCTACAATACAGCAATCAATTCAACCAGTTTAATATATTTTTAAAAATGTGAAAATATTGAAATTTGTCAAAGTATGTTTTGTGTCTACAATTGCTTGTTAACAAGGCGATGAAGCCAGCATACTAAGGCCTTGTCTACACATAGCCGTGGTTCTTGCAAACTGGCAGTGAATGTCTCTGTTTTGCCCTATTTGCTGTACGTGGCGGGGCTTCTTTTTTTTTTTTTTTTCCATCAAAATATGGCCAAAGTGGAGATTTGCCTAACCCTAGGGTTTTGTGGTTGCGTGTTATGAGCTTGTCATGGCGCTACTCCTTTTCCCGCCATAGAGGCAGATACTGGTGACGTCAGAGGTGGGAGTTCTTTCTGATTGGACGTGTCAGAGGCAGAAGTTCTTTCTGACTGGACAGAATTTGGCGACACTACTGCCGCCAAGTGACTTGGCATGGTTGTAAATTAATGAAACCGCACTGTGCTGGATCCGTATAGATGCCAATTTCTTTAAATAAACAAGCAACAACCACGAGGAAGACTATATGAATGTAAATAAGCCGGTTACATGTAGACAAGGCCTAAAGCAGCATTTCATTTTATTTTATAATGCTGTTTTAAATAATCGATAGCAAACTTTTTGGGAGAAATTGACCCACTGTGTAATAAGTATAACTTCAGAGTAGCTGAAAAGTAACACATATAGTCAAACTGAATATGTTGGTGAATAAAAAAGGGCACTTAAGTTTGGCTTAAATTATTTTTTTGTTTTGCTTTTTTTCCCCGACTCCAAAAAGTTTGAGGACTGCTGTCCTATAATGTCCCATACATAGTATAGTTTTTTTTAATAAGATTGATGATTAAGGATTCAAAAATATATTTGAAATGGACCTTGAAAATATTGCAATTAATTTTCCAAACAGTTAAGCCATATTATCTAATATTGTGCCATTAGTTTATTTCTTAGGGAATGTGCGGTGAATAGCACCCCTCACAGTTAAAGGGAGTCGAGTTCTTCACTTTACCTCGATCTGGCCTTCCTATGTGGAGTTTGCATGTTCTCCCCGAGCCCAGGTGTTCACTTCCCTCGACCAGAATTACATTTCACATGGCCGACACAATAATAAAGTAGGCGATTACAAAAAGAAAAACAGTAATAGGGCGTTAAGGGCAGTGATAATGAAGCACTATTAAAGGAATTGACTCACATTTGTCATGTGCAAAGTGCAGGAACCAATTTCTCTGTACAATGAAATTCTTACTTTGCTGTCTACACAAATACCGTAAAAATAAGGTACAAGAACAGAACAGAACCACTATGCCCAGTAAAGGGTTAAAAAAAAGTTTGGGGGGATAACGATGGAAGTTGGCGACGGGCTGGCTGTTGACTGACGGACGGACGATTACAATTTTCAGTGTGAAAAATATGGCGGCCAGACTGAAGACTGTCAGACCAACAAAATAATGTAAGTTGCTCTCCTCTATTTAAAACGCTGTCACGACTGCTAACTCTACAAACGTTTATACTTTTATGATGGTTTGCTCTGTCTGCAAATTTGCTAAAAAGGAAACCCAGACTTCCCTCTCCCGACGACTTCATCCAGCTCATCCGGAAGGATCCCCAGGCGCTCCCAGGCCAGCCGAGAGACATAGTTCCTCCAGCGTGTCCTGGGTTGTTCCCGGGGCCTCCTTCCAGTGGGATATGCCTGAAACTCCTCACCGGGGAGGTGTCTGGGGAGCATCCTAACCAGATCCGAACCACCTCAGCTGGCTCCTCTCAACGCGGAGGAGCAGCGGCTCGACACTGAGCCCCTCCCGGATGACCGAGCTTCTCACCCTATCTCTAAAGGAGAGCCTGGACACCCTGCAGAGGAAGCTCATTCCATATCCGCTTGTATCCGGGATCTTGTTCTTTCAGTCACGACCCACAGCTCGTGGCCATAGTGAGGGCAAGAACATAGATCAACTGGTAAACATAGAGCTTCCCCTTTTGGCTCAGCTCTTTCTTCACCGCAACAGACTGGTGCAGAGTCTGCATAACAGCAGGCGCCACACCAATCCGCCTGTTGATCTCACGTTCCATCCTACCCTCACTCGTGAACAAGGCCCCAAGATACTTGAACTCCTCCTTTTGGGACAGGACCTCATCCCCGACCCGGAAAAGGGCACTCCACTCTTTTCCAATGGAGGACCATGGTCTCAGATTTGGAGGTGATGATCTTCATCCCAACCGCTTCACGCTCGGCTGCGAACCACTTCAGTGAGAGTTGGAGGTCACGGCCTGAAGAAGCCAACAGTATCACATCATCTGCAAAAAGCAAAGAGGCAATGGTGAGTCCAACCCTCACCGGAAACGAATTTGACTTACTGCCAGAAAGCTCTGACGGTCGGTCATACATAGACCGAATAGCCCGTATCAGGGAGTCCTGTACCTCATAATCCCGAAGCACCCCCCACAGAGATCCCCGTGGGACACGGTCGAACGCCTTCTCCAAGTCCACAAAGCACATGTAGACTGGTTGGGCGAACTCCCATGCACCCTCGAGTACCCTGCCGAGGGTGTAGAGCTGGTCCATTGTTCCACGGCCGGGACGAAAACCACACTGGTTCTCCTGAATCCGAGACTCGACTTCCTGGTGGACCCTTCTCTCCAGCACCCCTGAATAGACCATACCAGGGAGGCTGAGGAATGCGATTCCTCTGTAGTTTGAACACACCCTCCGGTCCCCCTTCTTAAAAAGGGGGACCACCACCCCAGTCTGCTAATCCAGGGGCACTGTTCCCGATGTCGATGCAATGTTGCAGAGGCGTGTCAGCCAAGACAGCTCTACAGCATCCAGAGCCTTCAGGAACTCTGGGCGGATCTCATCCACCCCTGGGGCCTTGCCACCAAAGAGTTTTTTGACCACTCAGTGACTTCAGCCCCACAGATGGGAGAGCACACCTCAGAGCTCAAAGACTCTGCTTGCTCAGAGGAAGACGTGTCGGTGGGATTGAGGAGGTCTTTGAAGTGTTCTGCCCATCGGTTCACAACGTCCCGAGTTAAGGTCAGCAGTTCCCCATCTCCACTGCACACAGTGGTGCACTGCTTCCCCCTTGTTCCCAGCAGACCCTCACGATACGTTTGGGTCTGCCAGATCTGGCCGACTTCCTCCCCACCATCGGAGCCAACACACCACCAAGTGGTGATCAATTGACAGCTCCGCGTGTCCAAAACATGCGGCCGCAAATCCAATGATACAACCACAAGTCAATCACTGAATTGCGGCCTAGGGTGTCTTTGTGCCAAGTGCACATATGGACACCCCTATGTTTGAACATGGTGTTTGTTATGGACAATCCATGACAAGCACAGAAGTCCAATAACAAAGCACCACTCAGGTTCAGATCGGGGGGGCCCTTCCTCCCAATCACGCCCCTCCAGGTCTCACTGTCATTGCCCACGTGAGCATTGATATCCCCCAGCAGGACGAGGGAGTCCCCGGAGGGAGCGCTCTCCAGCACACCCTCCATGACTCCAAAAAGGGGGGGGTACTCTGAGCTGTTGTTTGGTCCATAGGCACAAAGAACAGTCAGGAGCTGTCCCCCCACCTGATAGCGGATGAAGGCTACCCTCTCATCAACTGGGGTAAACCCCAATGAACAGGCGCTGAGCTGGGGGGCAACAAAAATGCCCACACCTGCTCTGCACCTCTCATTGAGTCCAACCCCTCCAGAGAGGACTGGTACCAGAGCCCAAGCTGTGTGTGGAGGCGAGTCCGACTAGATTTAGTCGTAATTCTTGGCCTCGCACACCAGCTCAGGCTCCTTCCCCGCCAGAGAGGTGACATTCCATATCCCAAGAGCTAGCTTTTGTAGCCGGGGATCGGTGCGCCAAGGTCCTCATCTTTGGCTCTCTTTGCACCCGAACCCTATAGCCCCTCCCACAGGAGGTGAGCCCATGGGAGGGGGGACCCACGTCATCTCTTCGGGCTGAACCAGGCCAGGCCCCATGGGTGTAGGCCCGGCCACCAGGCGCTCGCCAACGAGCTCCACCTCCAGACCTGGCTCCAGAGGGGGGCCCCGGTGACTCGTGTCCGGGTGAGGGAAACGCAAATCTATTTATTTATTTTGTTTGTCATGTGGGGTCTATGAGCCGTGTTTAGTCTGGAACCTCACCTAGGACCTGTTTGGACCCTACCAGGGACATAAAGCCCTAGGATCCCTGGAACACGCAACCACCTCCACCACATTAAACTGACGACTCACGGAGGGGTATTGTTGAAACTGACTTAGGAAAAGTGCAGCCTGGGGGCCACATCCTTTCCAACGTCTTTAACCGGCCCTATGAAATCAAAGTAAAAGATAAAATGCGTGGTGCCTTTGTTTTGAAAAATGCGCTTTATTTAATGTCCACGTGTGGACGATAGCACAAGCGAGTTAGTGAGTGCAAGCTACAACCTGTGTCTATATAAAGAGGGGCTTGTGTAAACCACCCATGTGGTTAACGCCAATGTTAAGGCATGAGTTACAACAAAACCAAAAACAAGGAACACAGAAACATTTATGATATGCAGGAAGGTGGTGCAATGCTCAACAAGCAAGCTATGTGGTGTTGGCTTTGCCTGATTGCTTTAGAGGCGTAGCGTAGCTATTAGCTAACCTCACCTGAGTGGATATACAGTATTGTACGTCTCAGTTCGTTGGGAAAGAGAGCTCCTCAATGCACTACGGTCCTTTTAAAAAAAACTTTTGGGAACACCCAAGAAGATACATTGTACATCTCAGTGCCAAGAGAAAGAGCATGAAAAGGTCAATCGAAATCTAGAAATATTGAAAAGTCTGATTGTGACCACTGTTTGTATTGGTGAGTGCAAGCCTTTTCTTTATTTATTAATTTTTAATATGTTTGTGTTATTTTATTTTGATCATATTCAATTAATAGGAAAAAATAAAATGAAGTTAATCTTATATTAAACTGTGATTTGTAACTTGGACTCTATAAAATTTTGTGGATATTTAAAAAACATTTTTTTGGGGGTCTTGACAGCATCACGCATAATGACAAGTTTTAATGGCAGATGTGGGTTTATCGACGTTTAAAAGGTCCGGAAAAAAGCCTGTGTAGCCCAGAAATGCGTACGTGTGCTCATGAGGGCTATTCATTCGAGAGTCTGACACCACAGAGGGCGTACATGTGAAAGTCATGGCCCACCACTGGAATTAAGTAGTTTTATTTTTCACTATGTATTTGTATTTTCTCCGGTTGGTCCCCCACCAGCCCCCATTTTTCTTTTTTCTTTAAGCAGTCTTGTTTATTGTATGAGATCACATATCTGAATGAATATTTTACACATTTTTGATGAAAAACTGAGGACATGTGCACCCAAACATCAAATTGTTTTGCCTGAAGCAAATCATTCAATTTAACAGACATTCCAGAAGGTTGGTGTTGCATAAATATATATATATTTTTTTTTAATTTCAAACACATTTCTCACTTAAATATGTGTGGTCAAATGAGCTAAGTGTCCCTCCTGTTTACTCACATGATCATATGTAGGAACAGAATTAAAACAAATGAGCTATTGGTTAGCACAAACACAAACAGGTGTTAAGCATCTGCTTTTGGTGATTCAGCTGAGTCTTGTTAGTTTGGTGGAAATCATTACATCAATCCAAAAAATCTCAAGAAAAAAATGGAAATGTGGTGGCATGTGGAGAAAAAGAAGAAATGATTATGGAAGGGGAAATCATGACACTGGAGCAGATGGCAAAATGATGTATTATCGGCACCGTGCTGAGAGAAGTAGAATAGCGTATGAAACCAAATGTTAAATACAAACGGTATGTAGAATATAATCACAGGGATAACTTCATCACAGGTGGAAAGCTACACATGTACAGATGAATGCTAAACATGTTTGACTCTGCAATATATTTCAGGTATTCACCTTTTATTTCAAAAACTCGACTTCTACACATGGCAGCAAGGTGACTGAGGAGATAAAGCAGTGGGTGGTGATTAAAGGCCATAAATATTTTGAGGCTTTAACAGCGCTGAGTAAGGTACTATCATATGCACTGAGGCATTGATGTACTTCACATCATTCCAAAGGATTGGAAACATCACATAATTGGGAAATGCATGCAGGGTGTAATTATTTATTGTCCACTGTTAATTACTGTTAAATACCGGTGGACGAAATCAAACTAACATTAACACAGATACATGACATGATACATTACAACTCCCAACACTGTAAACCCCATTTCTAGCAGTTGCATGCAAATTACATAATGTCAACCATATAACTGAATTACAAATGCTATTGATTTCAGTCCGTAAGGTTTATAAGATGTAAATGATTTCTTATCAATGCAAAACGTTTGCATATGCTAACATATATCAAAAGGAAGTGCCTGGCACAAACAAAAATGATAACGAGCTAAACACATACAAGGCAGCACTATATAACATGCTGAAGATAAGAAATAACATTAGCTAGCATGTTATCCACAGTCACAGGTTGTTGGATCAACAAACAAACTCATTTGGGGTATGTTATCATAACTGACAACATTCCTACAAAGAAAGTACAACTTACAGAAACTTGTGGGCCAGATTTCACAGGGAGACAGAACAACGTGTGTGTCATCGACTGACTGCTCTCAAAAAGAGCCACACCATCTTTCTCACTACAAAATGTAATATCAACAGCAGCTAGAGACGGCGCCAAAAAATAAATATCAACCGAACAAATCACAATTGAATGAACTGTTAAACTAAATCAGTTCCAAAACATCATTATTTTGGGTGTGGCCCAGTACCAGTTGATCCACAGACTGGCCGTGGACTGGTGATTGGGGACCACTGATTTAAATGACTCCTGAACTGAAGAAAAGACAGATAGCTAGTACCTTACAGTATGTGCTGTATATTATGAAGCAATTGGTTATATCCCAATCCCACTAATGAATAAAAATGAGCCGCACATTATTTTGAGTAAGTCAAGCATTTGTATTGATGTTAACGTTACACCCGCAAGCGCACTGCAGTGAAGAAACACATGAATACAATTGGTGTTTCAAGTATCATTCTTTTAGACAAAGGGGTCTGACAAAAGACATACAGGTCTACTTCCCCCTCATCATCTGAAAGACTGGGATTTTTGTGTGTGTGTGTGTGTGTGGGGGGGGGGGGGGGGGGGGGGGGGGGGCTGAAGGGATGCAACCCATACTCAAACATTGTATGAGTATTGAATGTCAGGAAGGTTTTCCTGCATTCTTCAGCTGATCATTTTTCACCCCAGCATGGGAGTTGTTGGAGATGTCAGTGGAAAGTACCCGATGGGAGTGTACTGAAAGTAATATGGTATGCTGTATGTGTGCTAATATAATGCATGTTTACTGTTAGACTTAAGTCAACGGTAATCAGTAACCTTATCTGAGGCGTTAAAGAGGCATTCAGAAAAATCAGCATGTCCCCCTCATCAGCATGTGAACCATTGTCTCATAAATACATATATACTCCTTGATGTGATAATATAATTGAAGCATGTTAGCCCACGGGAGATTTTTTTTTTTTTTTCACTTACCCTCACAAGCACTCGTAAGTGAGTAGAAAGCGAAACACAAACCAGCACACAGACTGCACTCAGCAAAATAAAAATCTCATTATGCTCATGGACCTGAAGGTATGAGAGCAGTCTCTCATCTCAACCCATGGTCTGGAATATTAAATGGCTTTCTGCTTCTCTGCAACTCCCTGGCTCCCCTCTCTCTTCCCCTCTGCATACATATGCCTGCAACCCTCCTTCTCCCAACTCACTTGCCTTTGGGATCAAACACACTCAGCACCCTAGGGGCCCAGGCTGGAAATGAATTGAAATTACAGCACTCGTTTTCCCAGGCATACATTATTATTCCTTTGGTGTCTTTTTTTTCTTCTTTTCTTTATTGATGCCTAGCGGTTTCTGCACCATCCACAGAGTTGCTGGACTGCAGTTGACTTGCTCAATGAAGACATTAAGGGATAAATAGACAGACAAAAGAAAGACATGAAAGGGATGGATGCTGTTGATTAGAAATTAACAGAACAATGTCCATTTGTTTGAGTAGGCTTTTTAATCCAATAAAATTACCACTTTGTTTCATTATCATTGTCTTTTTCAAGCTTTAACCTCTTTGTGTACAAAACGGTTGTTACAAACAAAACAAAAAGTTGTTACACATTACCTCGTTTTCAAGTTCAAGGCTGTAGGCTGCAGGTATCTTATTTGTCCCCTGCTTTCATGTTGCTCATAGAACACAAATCTGCATGTTCTACTACATTGTGATAAACAGTAAATTTGCCAATAAATGACCAATCTTATGTATTAATTAAATGGCAAAATGGCAGATTTGTTAGCACGTCCATCTCACAGGACAAAGATTGTTGCTTCACTGGGATGCCCTTTCATCCGATTGCGACTATTCTTATACCCATTGCCATTTTGTGAAAAAGAGTAGGGATGCATTGTCCCAATGGGAGTGAAAGGGTTGAATTATCCTTAGGTGTGTGAGTGGTTTTCTTGTCTTCCTGGCTGGCAACCAGTTCAGGGTGTACCCTGACTACTCCCCACAGACAGCTGGGATAGGCTTCAGCACACCGGCGACCTTCGTAAAGCTAAGCAGTTAAGATAATGGAAGGATGTTTTAATTAAAATTTCCATCAGTGGTGCATCAAGGGAGGTTAGAGAATTGATCTTAAATTATACCAGTCAGGTCTCTGATCTCAGCTGGACCCATTACCACCCTATTGGCAAATCTACCACCATGACCAGTCCCCATGGCAACCAGTGGAGTGTATGCGTGTCATGGTGTTTTTGTGTGCACGTGGGAACTGTTAGGCTGGGGTGGGTGCTGCAATGTGTCTGTGGAGTTATCATAAAACACTCCCTCGCCTCCTTTCTTTTATCAAACATTCATCTGCTCTTCTCATTTCTCACTATTGGCTATGTAGATATTAGTTTATCCTTTACTCATCGCCATTTACCAAAGAGGCTGGTGACCTTGTGCCATTTAATAAAGTTAATCAAGTGTTTTATGCTCACAAGAAGAAGGAAAGCATTAAAAATAATTATACTCAATCTTGTAAGGTTAAATGAAATGTGGTTGGTCTTACAGATAGAAATAAGTTGGTCCATGAGTTGTAAAAGTGACAATGAACCTTAAAAGAGAAAAACATGTTCAGGTCATACCTACCTATAGTCCTATGCCACATAGTTCTTTTCCAACAGACACACTTGTACTTAATGGTTTGCGCCAATGTTTTCTGCCTCATTGGGTGCGTGCTTTCACGGAACACAGCAGTCAATCACCTTTTTGCGCCAGGCATTCCAACTTTATGGAGGCGATGTGAAAGGTTTTCAACATCCCAAACTCTCTTGGTCTTTAGTAGGGATGTTCGAAACCACTCTTTTTGTCCAGACCAATACTAGTACGAGTACTCAACTCTTAATCAATCACCTATACCAAAAACAGGTACCACTGTACATTTAATACATAGCTCTTCTAAAAAATATGACAGATCATTTTTTATGTATGTCATAATAGCATTTTCCTTGCATTAAATGGATGCAATGCCCATTTTATACATATATATATGTGTATATATATATATATATATATATATATATATATATATATATATATATATATATATATATATATATATATATATATATGTGTATATATATATATATGTGTATATATATATATATATATATATATATATATATATATATATATATATATATATATATATATATATATATTTCTATGCTCAACTTCATTTATATAACACTTTAAAACACCCATTGCTGCATGGGAAGTCTCATACAAGAAGTTAAATCAGGCACGCAATACCAAACTCAGTGAAAGCAGTAGGTTAATAGGACAAAAATATATATATGCCAATAAACATGAGCAAAACAATACTTAAATGTTGTAAATACATCATTGATGCTGTATTTATAAAAGCATTAATTTAATGCTCATTTTGCATGTTTTACACCAGGCAGTTGGACAGCTTTGGGAGCCTTTGTTGTGCTACTTATGGTGCACCTCTGTTTAAACAGCAAGACGTCCTGGAGGGGGATATACTCAGTGCGTTGACCATTTGTGGTAGTAGTCATGGCCGAATATGGAATGTGGAAGTTATGCTTGTATGAGCCTACTTAATTTTGCTGCAATATAGAAATACAACAAACAATCTCAGACAGACGTGTGATTGTTAAAAGCTCTGTAAATTGGAATGGGATTATCATTAGAGCTGCATTGATCATTCTGCTGTGTTCAAACACACTCTTGACTAGAATACTGGTGTGTACTTGCCCATCCATAGTCTTTGATATGCCTCCACAGCCCTGACACTCACTACTACATGGAAACCTAAACTTACTGTCTATTTTTGTAATAACCATTTGCAATCAGCCCAAGTACCTGCCCATTCTTATCCTCATAAGGGTCGTAGGCTTGCTGGTGCCTATCCCAGCTGACTTAGGGCAGTAGGCGGGGGACACTCTGGACTGGTTGCCAGCAAATCGCAGAGCACACAGAAGTAAACAATCTCAAATGCAGCCGGCATATCTGGAATTCCTTTACCAGGAGTTTTCATTGAGTTTTTGTGGGTCTAGACCTGAGCAAAGGATACTTCAGAAGTATCTTTGTGGCCTTCTTTGTGTCACTCTTTTTCTACGGTGTTCTACATTTTTCTTCGGCGTTTAATACTTGTTGGCGTCTGAAAATAAGATGTGTATAAATTTCTGGATTAAGTCCTGAAACCTTGCTTATAAGATTTGGCAACACCAGTTGGGTATTTGGCATGATATAATTTTTATTAACTCTATCATTTGTTTCAAAACTTTGCTCATGACATGGAACAGGGGTGGCCAAGTTTGGTCCTCAAGAGCCACAATCCAGCCTGTTTTCAATGTATCTCTTCAACCAACCCACCTGACTCAAATCAGCGTCGTTATCAGGATTCTGCAAAGCATGCTGATGAGCTAATCATTTGAATCAGGTGTGTTAGTTGAAGGGACAAAATGAAAACAGGTTGGATTGTGGCTCCTGAGGACCAAATTTGGCCACCCCTGACGTAGAGAGTAAAGAGCTCCTGATGGAGATAAGATCCTTTTTAGAGACACCAAACATTGGATGGGGTATAACTGATTTCTATTTACTTAATTTCTAATTGACATGTTTTTCTTACTCTGTATCAGAGGTGGTCATCTTTCCTGTTTTTGCTGGTCTGCCAGTCATCGGTGCACCGCTTCAAAATTTCCAAATTACATTTTCCAAATGTCATTGAAGGCGATGGTGCTGCTGTATCATTAAAATAAAACATTTGTAGATGTTGGATGTCAATACTAATTCAACCTTTGGAAACACCAAATTTAATGTTTTTTTGTTTTGTGTTTTGGTTTACACTGCAATACCCTAATGATCATCTGGACAATACAGCTACACGAAATCTTTTACTTAAGTTACAAATGTTATTAAGTCAAAACTGTTTTAAATCAGGAATCTCCAAGTCAGTTTCTCAAGCCTGTTTTCTATGTGACTCAAGTTTATTCAAACTTTGACACTTCCTTGTTACTGTTCGTAATGGACAATGTATTACATAGAATGAGACTATAGTCGACAGAATTAGAAAACAGCCATAGTTAGAATTAGAAAATATAAGACAATCAGCTTATATTGAAGCGTCTAACTCCTGTCCACAATGGCCGGTGAATGTTTTCCAAGCCTTTCTTTGCATCACACCTGAGTCAAATGATTAGCTCATCAGAAGCTTCATAATGATCATTTGAATCTGGTGTGTTGCAAAGAAAGACTTGGAAATCTTGCTGGATACTGGCCATTAACCATGGATCACACAGGGGTTCAAAAATGCTTGTAAAAAGAAAAGAAAAGCTTTATAAACATGTTTTAAAATCAAGAAAAAAATGCTGACCTATAAAACATATGAAAATAAACTAGTAAATGAGAATAAGTAAGCGAGAACATTACTGTACCATAACAAGAGCAATACACAGGAAGCATAGAAAGTATTAAGTGGTATTATAAACAACAAGACCAAAAAGCTGCCTTCTCTTAAGCGCGTCATGAACTTCACTACATCGGCAGACTGCCAATGCCTAGCCATTCCTAAATAGAGTAATTCTTGATACTAAAACTGCCTGTCTGCAATTTGTGTCTTCAGCCGGTTTCCTGTCCTTGTTCTTCAACACGCCTGCTCCGAACATTGTTTCCTGTCCCAACTCAACATTCTGCCAGGAACCCTTCTCTCCCACCACTGTACTTCCTATTACGCTTCTCATAATAAACATCTCATCATCATAATCTGCTGTTTATCTTGCTGAAACAACACCTGGGTCATGCTCACAACCAGACTCTTAACAGTTTAAAGGCAGAGAAAAACAAATATCTATATTTTGCTGTATGCTTATAGAGTGTGCTAAAACTATACCTTTGTCCACTTTTGGATGCTAATAACAAACTCAACTTTATTTACATAGCACTTTAGAACAGTCATTGCGGCAGACAGTGCTGCACGTGAATTTTTTTGCGTCAACAAACACAGTGAAAACAGTGTTAACACTAATTAAACCAATAAATTACTTACAATAGTTAATAATAAACAATAATGAATTAAGACAGTAAAAAAAGTGTTAGGTTTAAAACAATAACAGTGCAAAGTCTAACAATGCAACGTGATCCAATACGATCTACATATTGCATTATAATCTTAAAAATGTTATGATGGTTTGTTTTGCAAATTTTTGAGAAATGTATTTAAATTTTGTGCGGCTTGGTGGCGCAGTGAATAGCACCTCTGCCTCACAGTTAAAGGGACCTGAGTTTAAATCTACCTGGCCCAGGCCTTCCGGTGTGAAGTCTGCATGTTCTCCCCGAGACCATGTTGGTTCTCTCCAGGCTCTCCAGCTTTCACCCACACTCCAAAACCATGCATGGCATGTGAATTGGACAGCCACCGGTTAAGTGAGAATACTCTGCAAAAACTGTCATTATGGTCTCTTGCAGGCAGAGGGCAAGAGACAATTACTCGATGGAACAACAAATCCTGTGGATCTCAAATTGCCACCCTTAGGATTATTACTGAACAGTCCATCAAGACTTACTCCTCAGTCTATATAAGGCGCATCTACCAAGGGACAAGATGCCAAGTCCTTCACGAAGTATGTATATGAGAGGCATTTGAGATCTTGACTGGTGTGCAGCAAGGGTGCCTGCTCTCGCCCTTCCTTTTCCTTCTCTGCATAGACTAGGTGATGAAAGAAACAACAACCAATAAACAAACCAGTATTCAGTGGCGCCTGACTGAGCAGCTTGAAGATCTCAATTTTGCAGACAACCTAGCAATACTTGCCCACACCCATCAACAGATGCAGGATAAATCGAGAGGCAACTGCTGCTTTTCTTGGACTCAAAATAAACTCACCAAAAAGCAAAATAATGCAAATCAACAGCATGGACAAACATGGACCAAAACATACTCAAGGATGTAAACGGCTTCACATACCTCGGTGTCATAATCTCAGTGGGAGGTGGCCCGGAGGACGATGTCCAAGCCAGGATTGGAAAGGCAATGGCAACATTCAACATGCTCAACAATATCTGTCAGGCAAAAAATCTATCAAGAACAGAAGACAGATCTTCAACTCAATCGTAACAAACACTCTACTTTATGGCTCAGAAAGCTGGAGAATACACCCACCATACTCATTAAACTACAGATCTTCATCAACCGGTGTCTCAGACGGCTCCTGGGGATATTCTGGCCAAACACCATCTCAAATCTCAAATGCCAACCCGTGGACACCAAACAAGACCCAATAGAAATCTGTAGAATCTGTAGAAGGAAATGGAACTGGATTGGTCATACACAGCAAACAGGCGCTGACATGGAACCCACAGGGCAGGAGAAAGAGTGGCAGACCGAAAATCATCTGGAGAAGAACCACAGAGCAGGAGATGAAGAAAGAAGAGGTGTCATGGAAGCAACTTGAGCAGAAAGCTCGAGACAGGAAAGGATGTAAGAGCTTTGTCAATGTTCCTTTGGGAATTTAAAGGCCAGAGTAAGTAAGTAAGTAACTCATATTTCTAACGAAATTACAAGTGCTAGCTATGTTCTTGTTTGTAATCTCTGATTGCCACATGAGACAACATCCATCCATCACTGTGTGAGTGACTAGTGCTGTTTGCGCTATGCTGCGTCTCGGCCTATTTGGACTTTGACTAAATGAAAACATATGTGACCAGCTTGGTGTGTGCCCTGAAAAATGAGGCTATTCAAAAACGACTATTGACAGAACCTAACCGGAGAGGGCAATTGAAATGAACACATCAATAAAGATGGCTGCAAAAAAAGTTAAGTACATCCACTCAAGTGCATAAGCTGTTTGCTGAGAGTCCCCATCGAAAACAGCATTAGGACACTAGGTACAGAATGTTGGTGTATGATTCTTAGATTGTTGAAACTGGAAAAATGGATCACAGAATTGAGATTGCAAAGACACACTGGCAAGCACTGCATGGTATGGTTTGTACCATGCACTGCTTGTCAGTTATATTTTGCCAATCCCCCCCCCCCCCCCAGGAAAGAGAATACTTTTTGCATCCCCCTCCCCCGTCACTGGACGTGCTGACTATAAATAAGACTATTATCTATAAAAATTATATAAGTACTGAATATCTCAACCTGTATCCTTTTTAACATTAAAAGAAAAAAGCAATTTAAATCAACGTTCAACCTCTGTTAATTTTATTAATCACATTGTTTATACTAATTACAGATTAGTCTAAAACAGAAAATAAGAACTAGGTTCATCAAAGTGTTTAAAACATTAAAAACAAACAAAAAAATCCTATTTTAATGCCATTACACTTGATATGACAAAAACAAAACCTTTTCCCTGGGGTCATTTGCCCCCCTTCTGGCACCATGTCACGCCCCATGGGCCTGCACAACTATTTTACAAGCATTGGTATAATAAGAGACAGAGATGGGCCAACCGGAAAGAAATTTGTCATTAAGATGCAACATGAAGTGGATGATCATGATGAGTCTGACTCTTAGAAAGACACAATGTATGTTTTATCTGTTGTTGACTGTGGATGCCGGCCGATAACCATAATGGCAATATATTGCGATTTTGAAAGTTGCGTTTTTAAAACTATCCAAATCTGTTAGAAGTTTTCCTTTTTTTTCCCCATCCCGCGTTTGTCTGCCTTAACGGATAATTGCAGCATGCAGCGGGACCCTCTTCTCATTGTGACTCATACATGAGTCCTCTTTGGCTGCAGCAGCCATTCATGTCCACATCATGGATTGTCAGCTTCAGTAACACTGTAAGTTACCTGTTGCAGCTAACTACGCAGGTAACATGGCTAACAAGTTTATGCTACTTTCACAGAGCGTTTTATGTGTCCGGATTTTGAAACCTTGAAATTGGTCAATTTGGATCAGGTTGATGCAGTCCAATGTTTGTTTGGAAAACTGGCATGATCTTGAGTAGCAAAGAATGGACTTTCCATACAGATATTTTTGATCCAATTATATCATAAATTGCATAATCAAGTGAACTGAAGCAAAACAGGACACCAAACACGATCATTTCAACACACTAGTTGGTTTCAACATGCTACTTAACGTCAGTTCTTATCTTCAAAATGTTATGTAGTGCTGCCTTGTATGCGTTTAGCTCGTTAGCAGTTTTGTTTGTGCCACGTATTTCCCTTTGGTATATGTGAGCATATGCAAAGTTTTGCATTGATAAGAACTCGTTTGCATCTAATTAACATTCTGCATTGAAGTTACTAGCATTTGTAATTCAATTATATGATTGACTTAATCAATTTGTGTACACATTTGTACATTTTGAGGCGGCAGCCTCAAAAGCATTTTCAAGATTCAAGCAAGCTATTAGTTTGTCCGCAGTAAAAATCTCAAGGGTTTACAGGTCAGTGGTGATGAACATGTGGGGGACCACTCATTTAGTTAACATCCGCACATAGGGCCCTGCCACCTCTGGGCACATTGAACACATTGCTCCAGGACATCACAGATGTGAGTGGGTCTGGTGAATGTTGGGAATGGATGTTTTTTTCTCAGCTGCTCTCAACATTTTTGTTTATTGTTTTTGCTTGGTCCACATACTTTATTTTGGTCACTGACCTGAACTGGGTCCCACAGTGGTAGAGGATATCCTTAACCACAGGACCACAAGCTCCTAACTCGGCTTTTTTAGGGCGTTTATCTTGACCATGCACTAAAATTTGGCGAAAATTATATGAACAAAAAATGCCTTCACAACGTGAATATCTTAGTAAGATATTATAAAATACTGGTGAATGTAAATTCCATGCAAAGGTTACACAAGTGGACTGTGTTAAAGTGAGAAAATAGTCTCATCAAGGAGAATAGTCTCATCCATGTTTTCTTTTCTTTTTTTTTTTTAAATAAAACAATCTCTCTTTTGAGAGGAAGAGCAGTCGGTTGATTGGACTTGTACAGCTCCAATAACCACCGCGATATTTACACATTGCTGCACGTTTCTTGCGCAAACCATTCCCATATGTTCTTTCTGACTGGTGGAACCACACCAAGGAGGCTTACATCCTCTGTCTTGACAGCCTTGCTTCCTTTTTTGTTTGAATTACGATACAGGGCCTCTGCCATGACTTGCAGCTTGTCATGATGATTGTAAGGTAAAAAAAACAAACGCTGCTTTTCCCAAGATGAATCGCACATCCATGAAGCTGTTCCTGTCTGAGTCTGATTTCCACAGACCTGAAGGCACACGGTCTGGCATATCAACACCATCTCCTTCATCTTGCATAGATATGTAAGATGAAAATCAAAAAGCGGGTCAATTCCCAGGCAAGCCTTTGAGTGTTAAGTGCTTTCAGACAGTTAGATCCAGTTTCATTACAACCAATGTATATTTTTAAGGGGGCAAGGTCTCAACACACTAGTGGAATGGAATGTGTTGATAAAAACTGAAAAAAAGAGGTAGATTAGAACTTGGTTCATTTATTGAAGTCTGTGGTCAGGGAAGGAAGAAGAAAACAATCACACAAGAACACTTAACATAATAAATCCATGGAAACAGTTCTATTCAAATCTTCCACAACAGCCATTCCTTTACATCTGTAATATGAAGGTATGTGGTTAATGTCCTGAAGGACTGTGTGTGTGTGTGTGTGTGTGTGTGTGTGTGTGGGGGGGGGGGGGGGGGGGGGTATGTATAAACATTATATTGCAGTTCCAAGATGGTTCGTAAATATTCTCGTCGTTTCACAAAATCACTGATAAAATACTACTTTGGTGCACCACTTCTTGTTTCCTTGGAGAGAAAAAATGTTTAATGTACATTGCATATTTAGCATTTAATTTAAAGGCAACATACTATTTGTTTTGGTTTTAAAAAAATAGTGCCTGACAAAACTAAGATTAAGGAGATGAAATACAGTACAATGATTTTTAAAACTCAGAACACTTATGAAAAGAATCAAATATCATTACAGATATAAATATTTCATTTGATATTGATATACTTTTAAGAGTATGGATGACTCCCCATTGATGTTTGACATACTTATCTGAACAATAGTTCTGGTTCAGATTATCGAGCATTCTTTTTTTTCCAGCGACAAAACACTTGTTAAGTTGCCTGCTCATTTAATGTCCACTGTTGAATGTTCACCGCTTTAATGCTGTTATACCCAGATGTTAAAATGTGGAGTCCATCATAAAAGTGCTTCATTAAAGCAGAAGCTATGATATCAGTGGCTTCCCACCTCGATCTTATGCTAGGATAGCATTTAGCATAATTTCTCTGTCTTTCCGGCCTAGGGATGGGGATTGATAAGATTTCGATTCCATTTTTAATGCAGTTTAACCATTCAATTCTTTCCTCTTGTTTCTTTTATGGAAATAAAAGGAGAATGAACAAGGAGATTAGAATCACTTTGTGTTTGCATTTTTGGAATATGAATTATTTTGCTAAATCCTCTATGTATTTTTTTTTTCGGTTTCAGGGTGTGTCCACATTTCCATTAATTGTTGACCGAAAATAACATCACAATTGCTCATGGCTCCATCAATGACCGATCAAGACTCACTTATTTTCTGAGTTTTTTCATGTGACTTTCACACGCTGAACCATAATTGGTCACTGAGCCCTGAGCAATTGTCATGTCATTTACAGTTGACAGAAAGTGGCAAAATGGCTACTCCTGAGATGAATAACAATGAGTGGATTCAGTTTAATAGAGATTGACCGTTATGAGTTTTTCAGGGGCCGATACTGATTATCAGTAGTAGAGGAGTAATAGTAATACGAATACCATGGTTAGTATAGTTGCGCCTCATACGAAGAAAAATTTTGACTTGACGACAACTTTCATGGGTTGTAAGAGAAATACTCTTAACTCTAACTCATAAATGAACAAATAAATGAAAACAGTGATGTGGTGGTAACAGTGCATTCCTGAGCAGGTGATGACAAACTCTTTGTGCTTCATGCTGTTTGTAGACTCAACGTGTTTTATGATGGTGTTAAAGCAGGCAGCTTTGTAGAAAAAATATGATTCTACCGAAAAGACTTAAAATGTTGATGAGCTTTCCACATGGAATGTCATGCTGTGTATACTGAATTTTAGGGCCAGCCCAGTGGCAGTGGCGGCTGTGAAACATCTGTCAGCATGGCTGTCGTCAGGTGAATTACTGTATCTTAGAGTATGAGTTACGAACACCACAAACTGACTCAACTAAATCACTTTTAGTGCTTTTTCTTTTTGTTCTGATTAGAACTGCTCAACGGTCAACTTTGAAGCTTTGCATGTTGCTCTTTTTTCGCGATTTAATCAAAAACATAATTGTATTCAAAGAATTTCTTGGTGAAAACTAATAAAAAACCTAACTTTGAATTTGTAAGATGTTTTAGCATGGATTTCAAACACATGACTTAACATGTCTATCATGTTTACAGTGAAAAATCTGCATTTTTTAACAGTGTACAACTTGTAACTTTTGTGACACGGAAAAATGTATGTAAATATGTCTTTGAGATTGAATGAATTAAGTACTAAGGTAATCAACTACTCTTGGTATTTTAGGAATTTTTGGGTTCAGTTCCATTTCCGGCCTTCCTCAGTGGTTCCATTTGTTGGCATATTCTCCCGTGGTTGAGTCGGTTTTCTTTGGGTACACCGGTCTCCACCCACAATCCCCAAATCATGCATGTTAGGTGTATTTGACAATCCAAATTGTCCGTAGATGTGCATGTGACTATGAGTGCACAAGCGAACCTGGAAATAATTCAGGATACTGGCCCTCCAGGACTGGAGCTTGATTCCTATGACGTCAACGCACACGTTCACAACCCCAGAATCCACTCCATCATTGATGCTGTCACGATGGGGCATGGCGGTTTGAGGAGGTGCGGGATGTGGGAAAAGCGGAACCAATAAAAATGCAGGACTGACTGGGGGTAGGCTCGAGTGAAGGTGATTTAATAACAACGGCAGAGTTGAAATAATCGAAAAATACAAAGTACAAACCAAAAACGTTAAACTGAAGCTGACTGGGGGCGACAAGGAACGGGAGGCAGCACGGGAAGGAGGGCAGCGTGAGGCAAGACGGCGAGGGGAAGACGTACAAAGACCCGACAAGGAATGAGGCAAAACACTGGGGCTTAAATACTAACAGAACTAATGAAAACGCGAGACACCTGGGAACAACAAGGGGCGGGGTAGCCGACTGGAGGACACACACGGGCGACAGGTGAGGTTGATAACAGTAATGACACGCGGGGAAAACAGTGAACCTATAACTTAAACTAAAAGACTCAAAACCCACAACAAAACAGACAGATCATGACAGATGCCTTCATCATTTGGCATACCATGAGACATATTTTCCCTACAAGTGAGCTAATTTAAAATAGGTCACTAGCGTTTTTGCCCCTCACTTTCATTCTCTCTTGTCCTCCCTGCCCCCCCCACCACAGAAAAGGAGAAAAGGCATTCTTTTTCCAGCTCATGCATGAAGAGAACAGAGAAGGACTGCGTGAGTACAATTTTCTGCGCTCTGCCCAGCCTCTCTTTTTGATTCAGAGGTCCCAAACTACATGAAGGTTCCGGTCCCAAAAGGGAGTAAAAGTGCATCAGGGGAGAAAACTATGACCGCAACCCAAACAACTACAAAGCATTTTTATATTGCAAGTAGTTATTTTAATTGTAACATGTATAATCACTATTTTGTGTGTGTGTGTGTGCGTGTGTGTGTATATTTATTTACCTCATCCCATCACTTGTGACAGTTTGAGTGCTTATGGGTATTTTAACCATCAGCATCCTAAGGCACTAATAGAATACAAAGTCAAAGTCAATCAACAAACCACTTTAGCAACAATATTTCAAATCGTCCCAACAATGAGCATTTCTACACATAAAAAGGTGAACATACCACAGACAATACATTTTCAATCAAGATCATTTATTTTTTATGTAGTTACCCGTATAGAACATAAATAAAATATTTCTGTAGCAGAATGCAGTATTTAATTGTGTTGCCCGCTCGAGCCGCCAATTAAAGATAGATAAGTTGCTCGCAAGATACAAAATGAGTTTGACTGTCGACGGCACTGATGCAAACAAAAACAGAGATGATATTTTTCATCAATGACCCCGATTTAGACTCAAACTCAATTGCCACAGTTTTATTGTGAAAGAGGATTTAGTCAATAAAGCTTTCAGCGTGAGCACCTGAGAGAGCCCTCTAACGGGACAGCAGTTTTATTGTAGTGGAGTGTCACTTTATGGAGTCAAGCAGAAGTGAAGTACAGCTTAACTAGGACACATAAAGAGGGTTTCTAGGGAGAGAGGGTAAAGGACAAGCAGGTGAGCTAGACTTGTGAGATTGCTTTAGGGTTGGAAATGTCTGTCAGGATGATGTCAGCCAGCAGATTATTGAGAAGAGCCTTTATTCTTCAAAGCGCCTTGGATCACAGGCCACACATACATACACAAACTTCAATGCGGGTTTGAGCACACATCTTTCAGTTGTCTCTTCCTGTTTCTCTTCTCACCTTTCTTGGTTGATAGTAAACTGGATTTTCTTTGTGTGGGTTTCATTACACATGCCAGTCATTCAACAGTTTACAAGGTTGACAAAGAAACACAGCAATCCACAATGCTTTTGAGCTGACAGGCAGAATCTTCCCAAATATTTTGGAACCCAGAGGAGAGAGTGCGTTTCACTGACTGTAGTGGCGGTCAGTGCATTTCACACTTAGGCCTTCACTGATGTCCTACTTAGTCCGACTGGAATAAATACCCCTAATAACATCATTTATGTCAACACAGCTAGAGGAATCATATAGAGAAGCAGACGTACACATTACAGGGCTTTGCATCACCTTAATAGTTTACAACACAGGCTATTTTCCAAAAACTTTAAACATCAATAAAACCATATCAGCATTTAACACTGTACGTGATACTGTCAAAACTTAAAAATAAAAAGAGCAGGCAAGCTTTAACAATATTGTACGCTAAATTACAAATCGCAGTTTAACTAAAGAAAAACAAGACGGTCACGAAACCAACTATTTATTCAAAATAAAAGTTTTTGTTCTTAACAATAGGTCTACAGGTGACAGCGACACAATGACACACATCTGTTTTAGTACTTCCACTACAACCACACAGCTGTGCCTATGCACATTATTTATACATTGTAGAAGAGCGAGAATTTAACTTTTCACTTTTTGGTGTATTTGTCATTTTATTCATTTACTATTAATTGAAGATGAATGAAATAAAATATCTTGAACATATTAAAAATGAATAAATAAATGAATAAATAAAACACTTGCAATCACCAAAACATCTGTCCCCCAAAGCACTCATTTCAACACAAAATCCGTTCTTTCTTTCCTCAATAGGACTTCAATGACTTGGTTGTACAGTTTGTCAGAGAGAACATACATCTGTTCTTAAAATTAGAAACATTGAAACTTACTGATCTGGTTCAGCACAAGACATGTACTGTATAAAGCAACAAACAATCTACTTCCGGGAAATATTCACAAACTGTTTTTTCAAAGAGAAGGGGGATATAATCTGAGGGGGGATCTGAATTTTAAACATCTCTGTGCTCGTGCAACATTAAAAACATTCTGTATTTTAATATGTGGAGTGAAACTGTGGAACAGACTGACGTGGGAGCTGAAGCAATGTCCGAGCATGAGAAAGTTCAAGCAGCGGTACAAACACATAATATTCAAAAGTTATAGGGAAGAAATGTGTGACAACCATGAGTGTTCTCATATATTGTCTCTCTACTTGTTTATTTATTTGTTTATTTTGTTTCTTGTTTTGGGAACATTCGTAATATGAGTATGTGATTAAAAAAAAAACAGGATACACAGGACAGATACATATTAACTATTAAGTGGAGAAGGGGTAGGAATATTTAAATTTATGCTTCTTCCTACTCCTTTTCGAATATATATATATATATATATATATATATATATATATATATATATATATATATATATATATATATATATATATATATATATATATATATATATATATATAAAACTTAATAAATTATGTCAGGTTATGTTAGGCCAGCAGAGAAGGCCTTGATTATGTGTCAACTGCAAAAAAGTACAAACAACTATTGTGAAACCTTATCACATTATATGCTGTGCGGGATTTATTGATTTGGTGATGTAAAGGAGCTAAGGGCATAAGGTAGTCAATCAGAAAGCTTAATAAACTTAAGACTTATCCTACATGTCATACATGGACTTCACAATATCTAAAGAAATACAGCACTTTACAAAACAATAATAATCACAACAAAGCAATCTATTCATTGGGGCCTATTGTTTGGGGCACTTTCTGCGAACTAGGCTTTACTCGATAAGGGCCCTCCTGTGCCTTTGGGTCATGTGCTTACATTCTGAGGCCGGTAGGGTGAAGTATTCATGGAATGGTTTTGGAGTGTCCTCTGCTATACTGAAGACTCAGATGCAGGTGGTAACTTTAAGTCATGAGCTTAGTAAGCCTGCAAAATACTTTTAACAATGTTTTCTTCATTCAACCAAGAAAGGTAATTGAAAATAGTTTGAAACTTATAATGCTGACTTGGAGGGGATTTGGGGTTCAGTGCTTTTCCCCCAAGGGCACTTTGACAGCAGGCATTTAGAGGTAAGATTCAAACTACTGACTTTTTTGTCACTGGATGATCCACTCTACTGACGATGTTTGTTGCAGCAGTGTTGTTTATTGCTTTGATCAATACATTAAAATGGACTTTTGCTGATGCTTTTATACCGTAACAGATGGAAATATTTGAGTCCTCTGTATTCATGGAAAGATGTGTGATTTGATTGTTTTGTTGAACAGTTGTATTTTAGAGAATTGTATTTAAGGATCATCAAAAGGTATCACAAGTTGTTGATTATAAATAATATGTTTGATGACTTTACATAAATCAGAGGTATGGTAGGTCTGCCTTGCAGGCAGAAGTTACGTTTTTGATTCTGGATCTGGCCTTCTATTGTGGAGATTGCCTCTGTGTGCCCTGCCCCTGGCTGGCAACCAGCTCACGGAGTGCCTCACCTATTGCCCGAAGAAAAGCTGGGAATGGCACCCACACCCCTTGTGAAAGGCGAGGCGCTTCATTCATTCATTTACAGGAGTTTACTCAACCACATGTCTGTTACAAGCATTGCAGAAAATACTGAAATAGAAGTAGAAAAATGTAATCAATCAACATTACTATGGAAATACGGGCCACTCATCCTCACAAGGGTCGCTTGCGTGCAGGTGCCTATCCCAGCTGTCTGTGGGCAGTAGATGGGGGACACCCTGAACTGGTTGCCAGCCAATTGCATGGCAAACAGAGACAAACAACCATTCACACACCCCATCCCACCTAAGGACAATTAAGAGTGTTCACTTCATCTGCCATGCATTTTTTTGGAATGTGGGAGGAAGCCGGATTATCCTGAAAGAACCCACGCGAGCTCAGGGAGCGCATGCAATCTCCTCACAGGAAGGCCGGATCGAGGTGGATTTTAACTCAATTCCTGAACTGTGAGGCGGATGTGCAAAGCACTGCTCCACCAAGCCTGTCATGTTCAAGAGATACTTAATCAAAATGGGTGTGATTAACAATAACGGAACATAATAAATGGAACCAAACAGAGATTGAATACAAAAGTAATCAAATAATAGATGCTTAATAACAGAAGGAGCATGTCACAACAAACTGAAGTAGCAAGGTATCCAACACCAGAGAAGCTGTCCGATACAAAAATGAAACTGAAAAAATGTGGCTACTGTATTTCATGTACAAGTCAACTTTGTACATGTCGAACCCCCTCCCCCTTTTTAACTTCAATCTGGGTGAATTTTACAAAAAAAATCACC